>NW_022985202.1:215696-330670 GCF_010093535.1 Lindgomyces ingoldianus
AAAAAAAAAAAAGTAAAAAAAAAAAAAAACTTTATTATATACACTTTTTTACACACTTACCTATATAAAGATTTTATACTATTCTAGCATAAAACTTTATATAAAATAGTTTATACACTACTAAATTACTTATAAAGTAAGTGTATAAAGGCTAAATAATAATAGCTTAAAATACTTTATACTATTTATAAAGCTATTTATATAGTGTAACTAGCTTATCTTAATATATAGTATTACTAAGGCAAGTCTTAATAAATAAAGTAAAGTAAAAGTAAAATATAATTAAATAAACTTATATAAATAAAAAGAAGGTAATACATATAAAAAGTAACTTTTTAGATAAAAAAAAAAGTTGCTAGTGTCTATATATAGCAGCAGCATTATAATCTAGATATAAGTAATTGCGCACAAGCAGAACTATATATTAATTAATACAATTAATTAATTATCCTATACATTATATCTAAACCCATCATTCATCTTAGGAAGCCTAGAAACAGTGCTTTAATCTGACAATACTATAAGCAGCTAGCTGTTGGAGCCTATTCAACACTACCGTTTCTTCAAAGTATTCCCTCACCGCTCTCCCTCCCTCGCTTTCTAAGTTCCCAAAGTGCTAGCTGCAGCCATGCCTGTTGCTGATACCCTAATAAAAAAAATTCGATCAATACTAGCATTCCTCAGAGTTTGAGTAATTTCACGCCATTCGGATTCGCTCACGTTTTTCCCATGTCCCTCGCGGTATCTGCATCCCGGGAGTTCACGCAACTCCTCTGGTGACTCATCCGGCGAAAGCCACTTTCCGTATTGAAAATATATGACTTGTTTTCCTTGAATTTCAGTCCGCTAGAGATTTACTAGCTCGGCATTTGTGTTCAGTCCGAGTTCTCTGGTTTTTTGGTCTTCTGTTTCCTTCGATGCTCTTTCCGACAGTGTTGCCGCCTGGCTCGGTCCTGATTCACAAGCCTCCGACTGTAAATGGGCCAATATCAGTCTTTCTACTTCCAATATTGATCAAATCGGGAACGGATCTGTTATCGATTTCTTCAAGTATGCCATTCTCACCACCAGCGCCAATGGAGAATACCGGTAGGTCTGCAACTCTAATCCGTCTACCCGCTCCCCTGAGATTGTCTGACATTGTATAGATGGCTGAATGCTCAATACTCTCGCTTGAACAAGCAGGTTCTACTTTAGGAGTTTTTCTTCAAGCCGCCTTCGCCTTGCGGAGCCAATTGCAACTGTACACCCGCACCCTGGTTTTCGGCACTAACCTTGCGTTGCGAAGAGGCTTAGACGAACCTAGATCTTGAAAATAATCTTGAAAATAGCGTGATCATCTCTCTTAGAACCCAACGCGGTTAGAAGGAGCTCACTCGGAAAAGTCCGCAGAAGCCGCTAATCATATCGCGGCGCCGTACCAATCGAATAAAGCTATCTCAGGTATATCTTGGGGCAAGTATTTGCATATAACATGAGCTCCGAGAACCGTCAAACCCACATGTTGCGAAACACTAGCCTGATTGCCATGTCTACGACATCTCTTGCCTGCGTGGGCTACTTGAACTATCTCCAAACTGTAGCCGTCAATGCGACAGCTGGGGCACCATTAAATGTCATTGCTTTATCCCGTACCGCGCTGCTTTACAGCGCCATGCAACTCGAACCTGCTAACGCTAATTTCTGCTAGCTTCACACTCTAGATGCACATTATCATGCTTCTTCCGCGAGTGCCAGCTTTGGACAATGAGAGGCGGGGATCACCAACATCATCGGTTAACGAATACCACCTACGACACTGCATTATAACTGATCGGTCAGGGGCTACAATAGTATACGCTTTAATATATCTCTTTTGTGATGGGGGATCACTTGAAGAATGTCACCGTTTCAATCTTCAAGGACACAACTAGTTAAGCCCCTTGTTGAAGAGAAATATATGGATGCCAGAATCCAGAGTTTGGACCTGGCGGATAAAATTACGATGGGAATGGCGGGGTGGTTTGAGAGAAGAGGGGTTGGAGTGTGGGATGTAGAGGTTGTCGGAACAGAAGATGTGGAAGAGTGTGGGAAGGTGCATGTGCGTGGTGGAATTTTATACAACTCTAGGGCTCGGTTAACTTCTGTCCATGGCTAGGGTAAAGGAAGGGCCGAGAGTGGGAAACAATATGACGGCGGAATTGAGAAGGAAAACGGTTCCTAGTTGTGTGGATCACATCACCGCGTAAGTGAATGCAAGGATGAAGATAGCACGCACGAATAAGACTCCAATGCGTACAGAGCAAGGAAGGAAGTCGATTTATATTGGCACTGAGCTCCGTATATCGGTTCTACAATTGTGTCAGAAATTGATATGATCATCAGAGAGTGAAACGGACAGCCTATCATGAGCTTACCGGGGAAGTCCTGTCGCAGAACGCGCTTCGCGAAAACCCCAACTCCATATCCCCTTCGTCATGAACCATGTCAAAAGCTGCAGCACGTACTAAGTGTGCTAAGCCTTTCCCCAACTTCTCAGACAATATACTTATCCTGCTTCCCTTCCTTCCTCAGGTACGCATACGTCGCCTCCGAAAGCCCAGCTACAGCCATTGTCGCCACAGCTCCAACGATACAATCTTGTCGATTGTATCCTGTAACGATACAGAGGAGGTACATAACGAGGAGGAGGAGGTACGTGAAGCGGAAGAGAGCGAGGGCGATTGCATCAGTTGTTGATGGCATCTTTGGTAGGATAGAATATAGTTGGACTGAGATGGATTTGTCAGTTGGCTCGAATAAGGTTGTTTGTTTAGTGTTGGTTGGGCTTCAGATTTGCAGGTGTTTTGTGGTGATGGAGAGAGAGTGAAGAAGGTAGAGATGAGGTGGTCTTATTATGGTAGGGAAGCAATGTGAAGAACGTGACGCCTCCGTGAAAGTTCGGAGGTGAAAGGTGGGAAAGGATCTTGGGAGTGAAAGTGACTTATTCGATCATTTTTCTTTGGCATGAAAAGAGCTCACAAAAATGAGGAGAGTGATAAAGAGTTTGTGGATAGATCTCGCATTGGTGCTACTGTAAATCCATTGCTGCCTGTGAATACTCATAACTAGCTTTCTAAAGTTGGGGATTGGGCGTTAACATTTGACCTCTCCAAAAATTTCGGCACCTTCGGAAAGGATTTGAAATGACAGTCAATGTTCTTCTCTATTCTTCTTCTTCTCTACACTTTTCTCCGCATGTTTCCATCTGCTACCCCTCCGCTAGAGGTTTGCGCCTGATTTGGAAATTTGGTGCCTCCTCCGCTATCCACATTCGAATACTTCAGAGGAAAAAAATGAACAAAATCGGAATGTACTCGACCAGTCGGGGAAGCATATATCTCACTGATAGGCGGAGGCTTGTAGCGACAAAGGTGGATGTATCTAGTTTTACTCCGTGAGAGAAGTGAATAACTTGACTTTTTTAGGGATATGGGAAGTTGAAGAAGGGCCACTTATTCTTTAACGGCTCCACACCCATCCATGTCTGATTAAATTCCCCTTCTAGGATTTCTCCAGGGGTCCAAAATTGAACCAGTTCGGAGATGGGATCTGGCTGGAATCAAATTTTTGGAACCAGGTAACCAGATATCGCGGGGCTACACATACAGCGAAGGTAAGAAGGACCTAGTGCCACGCTAAATCGGCTCTAGAACGGCAAGCACTATGTATATATGGTCAATTGCACAGTTGCACGAACAGAGTGAGATAGAAATAAAAGCGTTATGAGTAACTGTAGCAAAAGGCTTAGCCTTGTATTAATTATGGAGTGATTGCGACGTGAGCCTGTAAAGTGTTGGCTCACGGGACCATTCAGGCAATTTACAAAGCCATCCACAGATACCATGGAACCAGGAGGGTGAGGCCCAGAATTTAGATGCAGCCTCTTATTATCGTTAAGGCCCTATCGTCCCTCGCCGTCCAACCAGCTCAGTAATGGAGTCCTGAACAAGGCCCCAGCTTCGGGAGCGACGTTCTGGACATAGTGAAAGGAGAATATTATTGCATCGCCAGTCCCTTCGTTTGCCATGCGCGCAATAGTGAATGAAATAGTCAGAGCCACGACGCCTTTGAAGATGATGAGGGTTGTCGTGTTGGTGATGATGTTGCAGATGATGAACGTAGTAAAGATGATGGTGGCACAAGCGAGCACTCGGTAGATGAACAGATCCGCTGGCATGCTATAGTCGGCACTGTTGATGAGGTTGAAGAGTTTCGATCTGCGAACTTCTTGAAATAACGAATGGTTTGATTGGATGGCGAACGGTTGGTGCTGGGGCAGGCTGAGGCAGTTTTCTTTTAACGCAGCGAAAATGATTCCTTGAAGACATGCATCAGTGATCAATCTAGAAACTACTGGTATAAACTCACTTTGAGGCTTCTGTAAGGACGTCGTTGGGTATATTCCTCTAGCGGTGAAATGTCTCGATGACTTGGTGTGCCGAAAGCTCGTTGGACTGAGAGATTTTCGCCTTATCGTCCATTCCAAGATCGTCGAGTATCCCAAGTTCACTAGCAATCTTATCAACCATGACCCAAGACCTTAATTCCGCCACTTTTTCCTTGAGCTCCTTAAGCTTCTCTATATTGGCCGCGGATTCTTTCTCTAATTTTCTAGCCCTTTTGTCGAGAGATGCGAAATCTTCCCAGGTAACGGACTTGCGCTGGCTCCTCTCATAGAGATTTTGGCAGTACCATAGCCCTCGGAGTAGAACATGTAACCAGGCATAGACGATAAAAGGCTTTCCCGGCAGCTGACCGACCAAAAATACGGTGATTTTGATGCAGACGACGAATAGGATGTGGCTGAGTATACACCGAATGGCAAACTTGACTGTGTTTGCTATAGTAAGCATGATGACTGCGTTTTCGTGTTCTTTTAGGTGGAGATGTGTCTGGAGCGGGAGATTTTCGTCTCAGAGGTTGAGAGTTTTTGACACTCTGCTCTGGAGTTGCAGTGATTGCAGCGGGTCATAGCTTCCATTCGTAGAAGCATTCAAGATAATGCAGTAGGCAAGTACTGATTCCTTGTAGATACTGTTCTTGCGTTGCTGGGGGAAAGGAAAGGCAGTGGCGAAGCTTGTTGAAGGGGAATTGAGGTTTCCCTTATGTCGAGCTTTCATCAATCCAGAACGAACGCACCCTGGGATTGAAGGTAATTCAAAACCAGTGACATGGAAGCAACAGCGGTTAGTCCGAATTCTACACACAAACGGTATAGCGCACGCCAAAAAATACTCATAAACACAGCCCCACACAAAAAGTCCTTGTAAGCACCCCCGCCATAATTCTCGAAAATAGTACCATGGGCTCCGGTGGCGTTCATTTTAAGGGCTGGATTAATTTAGCGAGATCTCGGAATCTAGTCGTAATTCTGAGTAGAAAAGAGACAGACAAGTACATGTGGACGTCCCTGAAAGGAACTCTCCTAACTGCACTGCCAGACGACCAACTCTGAACTTCATCCCATCCCAATTCAACCCCTCCAGTTCCTCAATACATCTAAACTCCTTATTTTCCCCCTCATCCTATTCTCAGCCCACCCAACCAACCCCCTCATCGCCCACCACCCTTCTTGCCGCCCCAACCTTCCTTATTTATTTTCTTGCCACACCACCTCCTCCGCCACAAACTCCCCGATCTATAGCCCCACCACCATAACCCTTACCCTCCATAGTGCTACCTTAAGCCCAGCCACTGGTGAACGGAGATGCTACTTAATCTGACGGACAATCTGCCGGATCAAGAAGATCTGGATGTTGATGCGCATAGCAGCGAGGAAGAAAGACCACATAAAGATGACAGTGGGGAGTTTGTAGTCGCTGTGTTACTATTTTGGTACTAGGTGAGGGTTTTATAGGAGTAAAGGGACAGGAGGAGGACGGTGATAGTGTTGAAGGCATCGAGTCTAGAGGAAAGAGGGACGAGGATGGTGAGGAAAGACTTTGGAGATGGGGGGCGGATTGCTATATAGTCATAGTGATTGTGAGGGATAGGAATTGGATTGTTTTAGTGAAGCAACTAGTCGCAAGTCTGATATTGTAGTGGCTGGGTTTCCCTATAGAAATTGGCGACGTGGTCGTATTTAAATACTCGACAAAGATGAACAAGAGATACCAGAGGAAAGCATGGTTCGATTTCATCTCAAGCAACCAAGTCAAAATCGCCTTCCAAGGTAACTTCGCTTATACCTTTAGACTTTCTTTCACCCTCAAATACTTTTATTCCTATATGCGACCTTACTCTTAAATCTATATGAGTACACATATGCTTAACATAGGGTCTTCGTTAGTTTACCAAGCTGTCCTATTCCCTAACATGCTTTATCATTCACAGTACGGAAGCTTGCAAGGTTGATATTTCGACATGAAGTTCCCTACTACTCTACATAGCCTTTTCCGAAATCCACCTTCATGGGATTAATGCATGTTGCTAAAGACACGATGGCTCTAAGATTCGCTCGGTTACGGATGCGAGGAATCATGCGAAATGTAGCAATGACATAGCCGTCAATAACTCAGTATCACAAGCCTAACATTCGTGCTGATCAGGCATGCCCACATATGGTTGCGTTAAGATTAGTAGAGACAGCTTCCTCTCCACCGAGGCCTTTTTCCCACCTGCACTTGTTGAAACCACAGTGGTTATAGCACTGGGGATAACTTAGTGTCTGTCACACGAGAATGGAGGAAAGAAATGCACTTACAAAGCCATCGCCGCACAACTTGCAGTAGCACTTCTCCGCGCATTTATTGCTGAAACCACATTCCCTCATACAATCTTGCTGTATCTCCACACAGTGACCGCAGTTGGAACCGGGGAGGGTGGAGACGACTCGTTGGACAGGCCTGCCGTGGCAGAGATCCCCCCAGCTGCACTCGTTGATGGGAGAATCTTTGCACAAATCGGCCCAACATTTGCTGTGGCATTTGGCGGTCGTGCAATGGAGGCTGCAGGCTGCAAAAGCATTGTACTTTTCGATACATTTTGATGACTCATCGCGACGGGAGACATTCTGGCTATTGCACTTGCTCGTATATCCACAGCTCTCTGCGCACTTCAGGATTGTTAGACAAATCTAGCAAGTCACCATGAAGTACATACAAACTGATCTGAGCAGGCCTCGGCGTTGCACTTGAGTTTACAATCCTTACGGGAGTAAGGATCACAATCCAACATGCAATTGATGAATGTCTGGTGACACTCTCCGCAATCTAACATATCAGAGCTGGTCGCCTGCGTCGAGGAGATGGGGGCGTGGGCTAGTAGAGGGTGTCTTCGACGAGTGGATCCGCCGCCTGGTTGCGGTCCAAACCTGCAGCCTCCTGAACCCGCACACTTTGTGCTTCGACACTCTGGGATATAGCAAACTTCCTTCCTGCAGTCACAGGTTCTTCCCTTGGGGCATTTCTAGGCTGTATCAGCAAAGGCCGCTCCGATGATGCGGTAACTAGCTCAGTGTTGCTAGATACTTCTAGGCTCACTTACCTTCATGCATTCGATAGCCGCATCACTGCATACTTGACAGTATGTGGACAGAGATTTGTCATCAGGCGTATGAATATCCTGCAATTCAGCAACAGCACCAACCTCAGGTGCGGCCGCAAGTTCACGTGGAGCAGCAGTATTGGCAACAGCGCAACAGTCAGTATAGCCACAGTCGCGCTCACACTGATGAAAAGGTCAGAAAGGGTGACTGTTTTCTCGTCACTGTGTCAATAGGGACTTACATGCTTGTTTCCACAGAGCTTGCAGTTGCACTCGATGTAGCAATCTTGGGAACGGCAGCTCTTTTAAGAGTATTAGCGTGAGTGAGGATTCAAAGCTGTGTCCGACTCACGTCAATACAATGCCAGAACCTCATGTGGCAATCGCTGCAACTTGGGCTAGGAAACAATGGGATGGTGGGTGCGATGATACTTGAAGCAGCCGCAACCACACTCACGAGAGTGGTTGGAGCATTCTCCTCTGGAGCCGCGACGGCGCCCCCCACTCCGAGAAGGGCAGAGGCCAAGAATAGAAATACCTTGGGTTGCATTGCGGATGCTAGTGGCTTGTAACGGAATTGTGTTGGGGTTGCAATATCACAGGCGCAGGAGGGTAGAGGCGAAGTTAGAAGGTAGAGGGGAGGAGGATGAAGAGAGAGCAACTGAGGCCAGGAAATTTGCGCGCGGTGGTTTTTTTTAGTTGGATTAAGGCCACGACCATTTTCACGCGTCGGCGCGTTCCCAGAATCGCCGCAATTACCCGTCCTGGCCTGGTTTATCAAGGCCGAGAGAAGGTGTGGCAGGTGAAAGAGGCAGGAACTACTTGTGGAGATAATGTCACAAGACAAGATGCAACACCACGCAGCGCAGATCCTAAAGGTAGCTGGGAAACTGAACATTGCCTTTGTATATTAATCCTTCCTGACTTGCCTAGTCGATTAATTCTAATTGACTTACTATGAATTCTCATTCGACATGTTCCTACTGGCAACTTATGGTAAAGGAAATCCTGCGTGCAGACCAAGTTTGCGATGGCTAAGAATTCTGTTATGGCATATTCTCCATAAGAGATGGCTAAGGGAGCAATGGAGTTACCATATAAAGTGATTAGCAGAATCTGGGATCGTAAATAGAGCGAAAGTAATTTGAGAGGCATCGTAATTGCACACTTGGTGTCGTTGTGTGAAGGGATTAAGAGCTTCACGAGTGTAAGCAACCCTAGTCAAAGTACGAGGAGATTGAACTAGGAATGCAGTATATCTAGCAAAGGATTAACCCATATTTGAGAAACCTAGCCACTGGCCACGGCGTCCAAGTGGGGTATTGTTTAACATGGCCCTGCCGACATGGAAGAGAGACTAATTGTCTCTGTGCTCCTACTAAAGCCTCATGTCCGAATATTGTCTTTGAAGCATCTCCATTGGCTGACGTGTCTAGCTCCTCTGCTCCCAGCCTTTGGGATATCTCCACCTTTCGTAGCACACCAATATCGTGCCTATTGTGTGCAAGCGGCATAATGTTGACCCCAAATTTCTCGAATGGACCTTCATTTCGTTCCTAGGTCACATCACCATTAATAGCTGTGTATTCCTCCGGCGATTGTTTCTTGACTTTGTTGATGAAGTCGCCACATTGGAGCATGAATTTGTGAGCCACGACGACCTGTTCTTTGGAGGAGAAAGGAAAGAAAGGAAAGGTCAAATTGTTTCAGGAAGGAAACGCTGCCTATATGAGTTAAGATTTCGGGGGATGGCGTACCAGGAAGTTCCCACTGAACGATTTTAGAGTTATCCTTGTAGAGGTGAGGGCTTCACCTTTCCTTCTCTTTGTCCGTCTTGAGCCTCATTTTTCGACCATAGAAACTGCGCATGACTTCATATCTCAGCTTCTTCACGAGGATCTAGATGGGCCTCCTACAGTCTCCGTTGCGATTACTCCGTCCGCAGTAACCTGTCGCCAGCCAACTCATTTTCTGTGTCTCTGTATTCATGTACATTACCGTCCATGCAAAGGTTAGAAGTGACCGCTAGGCCTCCGTGGAAGTTTGTCAAATTCGTACAAGAACATGACCGATATTTGCCCGTCGTTCCCAGAGAGGAAAATTTTCAGCTGTGACCCTTCTTCCGGCCTCTGATCTAAATAGCTAGGTCCCGCTGCGTATCTGAGCACAGTTTACAGTAATTAGTTGAACAGGCAGGGAAGTCGCCCATCTGCTTTGCCAATTGTGTCTTTCCGTGTCCAAGGGGCTGGCAAAAACCTCTACCTGCGGTTCTGAATTCTCACCATCTGTAGAAACATGGGCAATTACTTATTTTCCCACCCTCGCTGCAGCTAGGGATTCGCCAATGATGTAATAAGGTATCTTTAACGGAGCCATAACATGACGTAATGTTGATACGTGCGTCAGTCTTCCAGTAGGTGGTAGCAATTGATTCGCATTGTTGAGAAAGTAGCGCAAGCTAACTAAAAGCGTCGTAGCTAGGTGAGCCTGGCGAATATTGCCACACCGAGTCCTTTCCGGAATAGATCTCTTTCTGAGAACTTAGAGGCTCTGATTGAGTTTGCCGGAGAAGCTAAACACATACCTATAGATGCGGGTCGGGGCTATTCTTTATATCACCAAAACAAATGGAAGAGTGCAGAATTGTCTACGCCTATACAAGACACCTTCATACCTCCAGGCTGATCCTCACATCCTCACATCCTTACCATAATAAAGGATTCGATGACCGCAGGGAGGTTGGTAGTAATAGAAAAGTCGCTGCAATGCAAACCCATCTACTTCGTAACAAAGGAGACTCATTAATGTAAGGCGCATCTGCGTAACTAATCTAGGTAGAAGGGGTTGTTGGGTGATGTTTGATGGAATAAATGTAGCTCGCTTGAGCGAAGAAGTCACTTGCGCTCTTCCATGAGGCTCTGAGCTGCATGACAGTCTCTCGCAAAAGCAGGAAACATAAGAGATCAGGAAGCACTTGGAATGCTCTATAACGGGGATCATAGATAGAAGAAAACGATTTCTCGATGTCCTTGCAGGTTTTAACCCGTTTAGGGGTGGATGATTTGAAGAGTGGAGGTTGGGACAGCGGGAAGGAATGCCCACAAGAGAACCTCTTCATTCCAAGACTAGCTTCTCCGGCTCTTGGCATTTTGAACCAATCAAGCGAGGCCCATTAGCGAATCTTCCACTAACCATATCTTGCCATTTTCATCAGCACTTAGGCCACTTGAACAACAGCTGCCCTCCGACATTTCACGGCACCGCTGCGCTCTTGGCCCACCCTTCTCAAGAAACCCAAATATACTAACACTACTCCAACGTCATCCTTCACATCTAAAATATCCTGCTGCTGCTGTAAAACCATTCTACAGAGTTTATTTCCCTCGTTTCACTTAAATCAGTCAATACACCGCTAACCGCCGTATTAAGTATCCCAAACCAAAATCGAAAACCCCATAACTTTTCGACCCCTTTTTTGCAGCCGGGCGTAACAACCGTGATCATAGCTAGGGGCCAGGGGCTAGGGGCTACGGACACGGCACTGATCTATGAACGCCAAAGTTTTAAAGATCACTTGTAGATTGTCTTTCTATGGTACTACGTGTATGGCAAAGAGAAGAATGGGTGTCACTGCCTCACTGAATTGTTTAAAAAAATTAATTGAGGAGCTGAGTGGCGCATAGATGCGCGTCGTGCCGATATTTTGCTGCAGAACCTCAAAATCAGCCCGACCCCAAACGGAAACTATTAGGACTAATTAATCAAAAGATTTACGCCCCGTCCCCATGTCGTTGAGGTCTAATCTCATACTCAGCCAACAGGGTGCATAACACCCTTGCTATACCTTTGTCATATCGTGCGAAAGGATTGAGATTCGGTTCGCGCACCAATGCTGGTACTCCGTACGATTCGATTCACCCAAAAGCTCCCATTGTCGCTGTCGCGGGTATAGCTGCTTGGAGCAACTTCTACACAATTCTCCACCGTTGCCGGCTCGTCATGATCCCGCTACTTCCCATTTCCATATACACCCTCAGCTACTTCACCTTCTCCATTCCAGCAGCACATGCTTTATGCTACACGCCTGCCGGAAATGTATCCAACGACCAGCCCTGCAATCCGTCTGCTTCAAATAGCATATGCTGCGAACTGGGCTTCTACTGCACTTCCAACAAACTCTGCATGAGGCCGGAGAGTAGAAATGGCAGCGATGTGTCGAGTAATGGATTATACATTCGGGGGACTTGCACGGATAAAACTTGGAAAGCAGAAGAATGTGGAGGATTCTGTGTTGCTGGTGAGTCTCGACTTTCAGGTTTGCAGTAACGGCGTGAGGAGCAGCTGGTGATGTGATGTGTTCACGGGAAGGAATAGGGATAGGGAAGGGGGTTACATGATGAGTGAATGGTGCTGATATTTCTTCCCAGAGCTCCCGGAAGAAGGCGAAGCAGTGTGGCGCTGCGATGGTGGGAAATACTGCTGTCAGGATGGTGGATGTTGCACGGCAGATAACTCACGAAACAGACTTCTGGATCTTGGATTCCCTTCGATTTCTATGACGGTTGGGGTCAGACCCACGGGTTCCGGAAGTGTATCGAGCACGGCTATAGTAATATCGGCCAGCTCATTGTCAGTAACGTCAACTCAGATATTACCTTCAAATATTTCTTCAGCAACTCCTCCATCTGGCAGAAATAACAGCTCGACTAAGACTGGCATTGGTGTTGGCGTCTCGGTCGGGGTACTGGCTATTTTGAGTGTTATAGTAGGGCTGATATGGTACAGGAGGAAAAGAGGCCAATGTTATCAGGAACGGGTGGAATTGCCATCATACACGCATCCAACCGAGCTAGCAGATGCCCCGATTCAAATAGAGGCTGGAAGCGTGGAATACAAGCAGCTCGCAGATACACAAAGGCCTGTAGAAATTGGATAGCCGGCGCTCAGGTATCCATGGGCGCATTCAGGGCCATACGTCCCCTAATTGCTCAGTGCAATTTTTTAACCCAAGAACCCGTGCCGGCCGAGATATTTGATAGCATCGAGTGCTAATTGATCTGCTTGTCGCTTCTCCTGCTCCACTAGCTAAAGGACAATCAGCACGAGCTCTGCAAGCGGGTAGACAACTGGATTCATATACCGTTTCGAACAAACCCGCCTTCTTTTCTACCTTCGGTGGGTGGGGCCATTTGCACTGATTGCCATAATTGCATTTGCCGTACCGTTTCCACTGCACGCATTCTGTGGAATGATCTTTCTTCCTCAGTGGTCTCCCAAATTTCGCAGGCTCTAGTGGCACAACGGTAGGAGCAATAACTGTCTTCGACGATTGCTCCTCTGGTGCTGCATCGCTATCGTCCGAGTCCAGGCCATCAGAAGACCCCTCCAAGCTCGATACTACAGATGATTCCTCAAATTCAGAGCTAGTTTCCTCCTTTGGCTCGGTTTCGCTGGTATAGCCAGGACCAAGGTCGGCAGTCTTGGGCTTGTTGCCTGCCAGTTCAGGTAGAAGTATCGCCGGCTTTGTTAACACATCCTCAAGAATTTGCTCCCCTAGGTTCCTCTGCAGCTCACCAAAATCATAGGTGTGTTTTTCTGAGCTCTTTTGTTCCCTAGTTGGAGGTGGCTCGACTACATCTGAACCATGGTGATTACCTTCAGTCTTATTTGTTGTCCCCTTCTTGATCCTCCTCAGAAATTCCAATTCGCTCGCCCTCCTCTCAGCAGCTTCTCTTGTTTTCTCTTCAATCCTTGTCCTTGTAGGGTAGTGTTTCTTCCTATCTTTCCTCCAGGCAACAAGTTCTGCTGGGGTTTGCAACGATATCGTTTGCCCGTCATGCTCGAATACCATTCCCGTAATCTTTGCGGCGAATACCGCTTCCTCATCAACCTCTTCATCGCTGCTGCTCTCTGGCTCTAGCTTGTTCTGTGCCGTGAGACCCAAGTGTACTTTACGCTTGTTTAAATCGGGCCAAGGCTTGGCTTTGGGGGAACCGGCGACTGGGGACTTCTTGGGAGTGGGTAATATGAACCCAAAACTTGGCACAGATGGGGCGACAGCGGCTTTGGCTTTCTGTGGTTTCTGAGCTGGTAGCTGCGAATTCTGAGCCGGGTTCGCGACGCTCTCTGCTCTCCAATTTGTAGCTCGCTCGGTCCGCTTCCGCTTCCTCCCATGTATTTGCTGTGGCGGCGAATGCTGTTGAAGGTATTTCTGGGGCGGTGGTGACTGCGGCATCTGAGGCGCAGGGGCTCCGTTGGGTGGGTGATTCGCAAGCGCAGCTGTGGTAGGCATTGTCAATGCCTGGCCGAATGCCGCAGGATTTATCTGCGGCTGCGCCATCTGCACTTGGCTTGTCCAGAGCGGATTCACGTATGGCCCAAAGGAAGAATTTGGCGTTGCGCTTGATTGAGGATCAAAAGACTGGTGTTGCCCATAGTTCTGATAGTCCTGTCCATTGGAATGTTGGCCTGATCTCCAGCCACCAGTTGCTTGAGCGTTCCGGCCCTCATTATGGCCATGTCCGCTCCCTGAATTTCCTCTAAAGTTATTCCCGCGACCACCGCCATGGCCTTGACCCCGACCCCGGCTCAATCCTCGTCCTCGAAAGTTCCCAAGCCCTCCGCGCTGGCTTGAAGCATACTCCGACGCGTCGTGAGGTGGCGCAGTCGCTTTCGGCGGCGGTGGCGGTGGTGGTGGGAATTTGAAGGGTGTCATGTCTGGATGTCGCGGATTAGCAGTTGGAGGAACCATATATAGCTTCACATGCTTATGTTACGTGGTGGTGTTTGGTGAAGTATAGAGGCTAATGGATCGCAAAAAGAACGGGAAACTTTACTGACGTTATCGATAAGGAAATTTTAGCGTGTCCGTGCCGAGGCACCAATGAACTTCGTCATTTCTGCTCAACGATGAGTGAACATCACTTTTCGCTCTCACCCAAAATGAAAGTTCCAGCTAGCACTGCTTCCACAACTTTCGTAGCATGAATCCTCATAATCTGCAATCATGTTTATCCTCGTAAGACTACTGTCCCAAATCCATACCACAGGCGACTCATCATCACACAGACCACCCTCGAAGACCTAGTCCAGCTCAAACCAAGCGTCCTAGGGCTCTCCTCTGAGAAATCTGTCAAAGACGCTATCAACGCTAAATACTCGAACAAGGTCATCTATGATATAGGACTATGCATTTGCGTGTGGGATCTGATGGGCGCTTCCGACGGCATGATTGGTCACGGGACAGGACTTATTAACGTGACTGGTATATTTATGGCTCTTCGCTCCAGCTTGCTTTGATGTAGTCTAACTTATGGTCCGTAGTTGAATTTCGAATGCTGGTATTTCGGCCATTTCGTGGCGAGATCTTGTCGGGCAAAATCAAGCATTCAGATCAAGATGGCATTACCAGTACGACCCCTCCTTCCTATCCAACATTTCCTTACTGCCCTCTGATCACCCTCCTAGTGGACCTGGACTTCACCTCTGAAGTCTACATCCCCGCCGAGAACCTTCCCCCAAACTCGACATTCTCGCGCGCCGAGGGCGTCTGGGTCTGGAAAACGGAAGACGGAACAGAACTATTTTTCGACAAGGGAGAGCCAGCGCTATTCCGAGTAGAGAGCGAGCAGTGGGAGGATCAGAAGCCTGGGGTAGTGAGGAGGGATCCTGAGACTGGGCATGTGGTGCATGAAAGGGGGAGTGCTTGGACAGTTATCGTGAGTGTTTTCGATCTCTTTACCGGGGGAGATGGGAGACGGGAGATGCTGACTTTTTTTATTAGGGATCGATGGCGATACCTGGTCTTGGGCCGACACTGTGGTGGGCAGAGCAGGATGGAGAAGATGAAGAAGATGATGGCGAAGTAATGGGTGATGTGGACGAATGAACGAAATTTCAAAAAAGAAAGTAGAGTACAGACGTCTCTCGGACAACGTTGTATATACTCTCCGCATTTCATGCCAAAGTCTTACATTCCAAAACGGGTTCCCCACTCAATGTTAAATGAAACAGGTGGCTTAGCGTGTACCCCCGCTTACAGACTAAAGTCTTAGTGCACCACCTTAGATATCTAATAGAGAGCCACTATTAGGACACACAATTTGCCACAGTACGAGTCTATTGCAGTTTGAGCTCACAACCCACTAGCCAGAGCGGGTCGGCCATCCTCCCTGCTATCTTCTTTAAGGTGCTCGTCGCTTCCTTTAGGACCGAATCCTCTGGCAAATATATAACCCTGCTTTAAACTATAGCATCTTTCATACATGGCGTTTTAAAGAGTCTCTCCGCTTATTTCGGGTAGGTTTCTACCTATTAGATCTCCATCTTCAACACTAAATATTAACTCCTTCATGGGGATCGAGCGCCTAGTATGCTTATACCCTGTGCCGCTCGACAGGCTCGCAACTAACCTCACAAAGCTATCAGTTACAGCAGCGGCTTGCACGCTAAGACCCATCTCAGCACATCTATTCTCTGTACAAAGCACAGTTTTCCTCCGCTAGCTAGGAAAGTCGATATCAAGTCTTACATGCCTTAAGTCTGGCCATCGGTGCAAGGTCCATGTATTCTCCCCCTTCATCCAATAGCATCACGGTGCCATACGGGCATTATATATACCCATTAGCTAGGGGATTGGTACACATGAAGCATAAATTCGAAGATTCTAGATAACATTACGTTATAGACTGGTTCTAAGCTCATTTGTTAAGAGACGCAGCCAGCCAGCAAAGCACATCAGACAGTGTGCTGCTCGCTTTTGACCGTCCTTAGCCTTCTCAGCCTCGCCGCAGACGAGCACGATAGGTAGAGCAGGTGGCTGTCTTAGCTAAACGGATAGCAGCCGAATAAACAGTGCCTGCGCAAAAGCTTGTGCACATTTTCGCCACCACTAAATTGCCGAGCGCCGCACCCCTCTCCAATCAATAACCGCGATTTACCCTCAGAGAAAGCGCCACCCCCGGTCAGATACTTTAGCTAATCGTGCAACTAAGGGAGAGCACCGCACCTCAGAGTAGCCATTCTCACCTGCGGAGAGAATGAAGTCAAGAAAGTCGTGATCGCTAAGAATTTGCAGGTGGTGTACAACACTGGTAAGAGATGGGAAGCGCATGCAAGCGTAGTCCTATGCCTTTCAAGGGAGCTCTAAAGAAGCTCTTAGTGCATGATGTCAAAGCAATTAAATGGCCTCCGTATTTTCCAAAGCTCAATTCTATTAAACATTTCTAAGAGATCCAAAGGAGGGAACTGTGGAGCCCTACCTAGAGCTTAAATACCAAGTATGCAGAGCAATTAATAGAGAGGTTCGATAACTGCTCGCAAAACGCCTAGAGGCGGATTCCTCAGGCCACATTGACAACCCCATCAAGGGCATCCCTAAGAGAATCCAGGCTGTTAGTACGGTCTGGGTATGGTAGATGAAGTGGTAGGAGAAAAAGTATGTATTTAGTCCATACAAACCCTATCTATTTGCTAATTTGTGCGCAAGCAGAGTGACTTAAGCGTGGCAAAAAGGCGTATACAGAGGTATGCGTTAGTACTGTGAATCTGTATATTTCCTCGCCTTCATGCTTCTGCGTAGAACAGCCTGGTTGGTTCAAGCTAGAGTAGGCTCCCTCGTATGACATAAGGTTTAATAGACATAATAGAATCTTCATACAAGAGATTAAATTGGCGTCCTAACCTACAACAAGAAGCTTACTTAGAGAGGATGTAGCTGGTATTCAAATTGATTGTGGCAGCGTCTGCAGCAGGTGGCACATCGCCACCGCTAGCAGGGAGGGCGGCCGGCCCGGCCCAGGCGAAGGGTTCTGGGCTCAAATTGTAAAAACAAGTACTTGTATTATGGTAAATCACGTGCCTTATAGAACGACGCCTTATAGTGTATGTAAAGTGGGATGCAGGTAGTTTCATTGCACCAATCGCTCGGAAGCAGTAGACAGGGCCGCAATCTTCTAGGCCCAGAACGGCCATTATGAAGTCCGATAGCCGAAGGCATCACCCAGGCGATAAATAATCCTTTCCTAATACTACGAGACGGCCGTTCTCTGCTTCTCCTGTGTGTCGACAGCAGTATAACATTTGACAGATAATACTTGGAAACCAGCCGAGAAATTGAACGACATTACGTAAGAGTCTGGGTATCAGGCAGCGGCAAGTCTAGTCTTCTGGAAAAGTACTTCGTGCAGTACATGTAGGTATTCGCCGACTAATAGGTCGGCTTTCGGAGCCTTTGGACCCCCGAAGATAGACCACTTTTGAGGGACGGACTTCCCCACAGTTGGCGCTCTCTCCTCCACGCCTCTAGATCCACATTTGCATGTGGGTTCCCCACGTTCAATAATCATCTAGTAGATGAAATAATGGCTACGATCCTCATGAGATCTTGGCGGTGGTGAAATTTTGAGAAAGGAGAGTGACAAGGACCATTGATGAAGTTGAGACATGATGAGAAAATTGATGAACCGAATATTGACTCGGAACCTATTTCAGCGGGGACAGGGTTGCTTGGACTAGTTCTTAGAGTGATGGAGGCAGTATTTAGCCGAGCAGTCTCGCAGTAACGAATGGCATAGTAGCAAATCGGCGCCGGATACCGAGAATATTGTCTGCATCGCCTCGCTCAACAGCTGCATGGAGGAAGCCGAGGACGCGTGTCATCCTTATCATGTCCGTTGGTCCTGCTCTCATGCGGGTAGCGCAGAGAACGCTAGGTCACTCGCCGATAACATAGGTGCAACCTTCAGGGCCCATCCAGACTTCATGGAGGCGGTCTGCGTCTACGTCGATCCTCCCGGCCGGGCCGAATGTCTCTTTCTTCGGCTCGGCATCTTTCGGGTACGTAATGGTCAATTGTCCACGGAGGATGAGGTGGGTGGTAAGGCCGCCGTGGGTGTGTGGCGGGTAGTAGGCGTTCCTGTGGCGAGGTCAGCACTGTAGTGGAAGGATTGCAAGACAAGACCTACGGGCCATCGGTCCAGGTGAAGACATGATTGAATCCCCAGGACCTGACCTCGCTCTCGGCGTCGCTGCGTGACTTGGTGGCCATGGTTGCGGTCGTAGGTGTCCAACAGGGGACAGCTCTGACAAGTGACGGCCGGGGCCTGATCGAATGACGTTGATGCTTCCGGGTAATCTTGGCAGGCCTGCTCAGCGGCGACGAACGCTGGAACTCTACCAGAAACAGCTATGATGATGATGCGAAAAGTAAGACTCTAGCCCCAGGCCTGACATGGGCGCAGCATATCTTGGAGCCGCAATAACGCTGAGGGCAGCAGAGGGCAGCGGCAAGCCTCAATGGACGATCAAACAAGAGACAACGTCGCCAAGGCGTCACCAGCAGCAGTGTCCCGGCCCTGCCACAAGTGGGCTGCTGATGCCGCCATATCGTTCTTCTCCCCCCTCCCATTTCCTTTTTTCTGGCTCTTCACGCCAGGACGAGGCCTGCGCAGTAAGCTGGTTGCAGGTCAGGTGAGCTGTTCACGCTCCAACCACGCATCGAGCCCTGCGTCTTCGTCTTCGTCTTCGTCTGTTCAAGTCGGTGTTTTTAGGTCAGCACAGCTGAAGGCTCAGCTACCCTTTTTCACCTACTAGTCGACCGCCCTCGCCAGCTCTGCCGCCAAATTCTCGCCGAACATCCTCCAGCATGGCTAGTTCTGCCACTCCCACCATCGAGCCCAAAAAGGCGGCCGCTACCAAAGACTCGAAGCTGGGCGCCCCGAAGCTCGACCAGCCCCAGCTCCAGGCCGGCGGAGGAACTCCCTCCGGCTGCACCATCACCGCCAATGCCGTCGACTATCTCTCGCCCCTTGTCTCCAGGTATGCGAAGTTCATACACGAGGAGTTGTGCAAAACACACGGCTTGGGGACAAAGGATGGCGTCACCAAATGGCTCATCCAAGAGCAGACGGCCTCGGACAAGGACAAGGACGCTGACCTACTCAAGGATGGCTCTTTCTCACATTTCGCCCACTACCTGACGTGCGGAGCGGCCAATGTCATGAAGGCCGTGGGCCCCGTCGACTGCTCATACCCTATCTCTAATTACTTCATTTCCTCGAGCCACAACACATACCTCACCGGCAACCAGCTCTCGAGCGAGTCAAGCGTGGATCCCTACAGGAATGTGAGCACATGACCGGTCGCTTCCCCATCACCTCCACCAGGCCCACAAACTGTGTCTTGAGGTCACGTACTGACAACCCTAGGTCCTGCTTCGAGGATGTCGTTGCGTGGAAATCGATGTCTGGGATGGAGAACAGCCCTCGAGCTCGAGCTCCGAAGATGAAGCGGCTAGAATTGGGGCGCGGAAGATCAAGAAGGAGAAGCCTGAGATGGGCATTCGGAAACGGCTTGAACTCCGTTTTGGCAGAAAGGGATCGCCTCCGCATGAGGAGAACCAGAAGGCACCGTCTTCATCTAAAGCTGAAGGCTCCGCCGAGAAGATCCAGCCGTGGAAATCGAGCTCGTCCTTCAGGGCCGAGCCAAGGGTGCTTCACGGTATGACTTATTTTTCTCTCTGCTGCACCACCTCTGAGGACATTTAGGCTACACGCTCACCAAGGATACGCCCTTTAGAGCAGTCTGCGCCACCATTCGAGATTATGCATTCATAGCTTCGTAAGATCTAGTCCAGCTCATTTTGTTCACTTACTAATTCTCCAAGTAATCTACCTGTAATCATCAGTCTCGAAGTCCATACTAGCCCCGGGCAGCAAGAAATCATGGCGGATATCATGACAGAGTACTGGAAAGGAATGCTCGTTGATCTTCCCATCGACCCCTCGCAGAAATCCGAGAACATCACTCTTCCATCGCTAAAAGAGTTGGAGAAGAAGATACTTGTTAAAGTGAAGTACACGCCTCCACAACCCGCTGAGGCCGAGGCGCAACCTTCAACCCTGCAAGCACCCGCAACATTAACCAAGTCTGCTAGTGCTGAGTCGATGACATCCAGCTCGACGTCTTCTGGGGAAGTACCAGAAGTGGAGAAGAAACCTGCTGCGCCTAAAGCTAAGATCGCTGAAGCTTTGGGAAGGCTTGGTATCTACACTAGGAGCTATCACTTCAAAAGCTTGGATCAACCGGGTCAGTTTGTGTACCTGTGACTTCTTGTCGGAATTTTTGTCAAACTAACTTCTTCGTAGAGGCAAAGATACCAACTCACGTTTTCTCGCTATCCGAGAAGTCTCTAATGGAGGTTCACGAGACGCAACCAGCAGCGCTGTTTAAACACAATAAGGCATGTCTGTACTTAGCTGTGAGGAAAGCGGAATGATTGACAGTAGTCTAGAATTTCTTCATGCGCGCATACCCCAAGGGTCTCCGACTTAATTCCTCCAACCTCGACCCATCCATTTTCTGGCGGACCGGGGTGCAGATCGTCGCACTTAACTGGCAAAAGTGGGATGCTGGAATGATGCTCAATGAGGCCATGTTTGCCGGGACCAACGGTTGGGTTCTCAAACCAGAAGGCTATCGAAGTACTAGTAGGGAGACAACGCAGAAGACTGCCGTTCCACATCACAATCTCGACCTTAGTATCGAGTTCTTCGCAGGCCAGGACATACCCCTTTCCCCAGAAGATGATCCGAAAGGCTTCAAACCGTACGTCAAGATTGAATTGCACGTCGAGAAGAACGAGGAGCGCGATGGACAGCCAATTCCAGGCGGCGGAAAGAGCAAGGGTGGAGATTTCAAGAAGAAGACCAAGACCCAGCGGACAACACACCCCGACTTCGGAAGAGAGATTGTCAAATTCGAGGGCATCAAGGGGGTTACGGAGGAATTAACCTTTGTCAGGTATGTAACGGCTACTTGCCTTCCCTCATAAATTTTTCGTTTTCGCATTCACTTTACCCATGGTACGCAATTTCCCGAGCGGCCTTTCTAAACAAGGATTCCCCAACCCGCAGATCCGAGTATATTCACACTTCTTACCGCTCGCGATCATATGGCCTCCCTAGCTTACCTGGTATTCCGCCTTTCTCGGATCGACCCGTTGCAGCCTTGGATCCGAATTCATGCGTTCCGATACCGTGGTTCATAAGTCGCTGGGATCGGGCCCATTCGTGGCGTACCATGCATATCGCCGTTTTTCCCGTTCCAGAATTCCCGTTCAAGCTCAACCATTCCTTTTCCTGGCCATCGGTCTTCCAACTTGCCTGCTGATACCCATCGTCGTGGTACGCCGCGACGCCACTCCGCAATCGGAGCCATGGCCGGCACTCCACTCCACTTCAGCACTCTTGACCTATTAGTTCGACGTTGTTTACCCCCGCTGCTATTTTGCGATATTGCGATATTCTTAGACGCCAGAGCTAACCATCTCCGTCACACAGATTCAAGGTCATGGACGACGAACGCCTGCGCGATGACCTCACCGCCTGGGCCTGCTTCCGTCTCGACAGACTTCAGCCCGGCATCCGCATGATCCATCTGTACGATGCGGACGGCGTCATCACCAAGGGGGTTTTATTTGTCAGAATTAAGAAGACGATTAGTGCGGCCAAGTAGTTGTCCTGTTCAGATTCAAGACAACTCAGTTGCAATGAGATGAGCATCCGCGCACATGCACGCAGGCTGGCAGACATTTGAGCATTATTTGCGCTCGCTCCCTAGGTAGATGGGCTGCAATTAGGAATACGTGCACCCTTGGTCGGTGTGTAAACTGATCTGCGTGTGTCTTAGTTTTTCCCGTTTGAAGTGAAGCGGAGGAGGATCATTTGGGGAATGAGCGTAAGCGATGACTGTGGTCATGGGCACGGGCATGGGCGTAGCACAGGAGCTCGAAGCAACAATAGGTCTTGAATTCACACGGAGACAGGGGTACCTAGACTCTTATAATTGTCTTATCCATCCACGATATGAATGAATGAAGGAACACACGCACGTGGAGTGCAGATAGAGTTGGTTACTCGGTTTCCATTTTCTGTACTTTTCCTAGGCAGCAATGGCAATGGCAACGGATGTGGCTATGGCTAATCCCATTCTATTGATATCCTGATATATCTTCCTACAAAACCATTGCCTGCTTGGCTTCCTGCAGCTCCTAAGTTTTGGAGAAAAAAAGCGGCATGGTCGAGGTTGCTTGACAGTGGGCCAAGGACACGCATACACAATCTCTCTCTCTCTCATTCTTTCTCATGCTCAATTTTCACTCATTGGTCTCGGTGAAGTTGCACTAAGCAAGAGTAGCGTCTTCCGATCAACCACCAAAATCCGTGATTATCAATCTCCATTGTCCAAGCCAGCTACAGGGATCCAGCATGTCTCTATTCTCCGCCCGCATCTACATCTGCAACTTTCTCCGTCCTCGTCTTCGTTTCCTGAATCGGGACTCTGTTCCACAACATACAAAAGCTAATAACGCGCAACTTCAACCCGAAGCAAATCAACCCCGGGGCTGACTAACCTCCGCTGCTCTCTCTTCTCTCCGACCGTATGGAAGCCTGCCATCACGAGCGAGCGGCTCCCGCGCCCAGTTGCGCTGGCCATGTTCCACAATCCAAACACCATTCGTCTGTTCCACGGTCGCCGTTGCAGATAGATTTGCAATGCAGGCCGTGCACATAGCCTGCAGAATCCCCTCCCTGCCGCGCCTTGCGCCTTGCGCCCTGCGACACACGTCCAGCGAGTGCCACGAGCAAGTCATGTGCGTTCCACGGATACCGCGAGTAGCTTACTGTGCACACAGAGGGGCCGATCGACCACGCTGGCAAGCGAATGTGCTCGCATCAGTGCGTGCTGCAATGCTAAATAAGTATTGAGGTCTGGTCTGGGGTTGCGCTGTGCTTCGTGACGTGACATGCCCGACGTCCATGAACTAGACTAGGCTTAGTAGAAGTTGGGATGCAGACCCAGTTGGCGTCCTTCCATGCTTCCATGCAGACAAGCAGACGCAGATGTGCAGAAATGCAGAAATGCAGAAACACAGCAGCCGACAGCTCTCGGGTTCGGTATGCGCAAGCTGGTCATGGCTTCGGGGGATTTAGGCGCCGTTATGGTGAGGGAAATTAGAGCAGCTTTGGGTTGAGCCCCTTGGATAAGAAGGGAGTATGAATGCGGAGAGAGTGCGCGAATATGAGCGCGGGGTATGCTTGACGTCGAAAGCGGATGAGCAATTCAGAAGGAGTAGTTCCACGATGGAATGTACGATCTGGGGTCCTTGAAGCGTGCAGAATACGCTAGACCATTCGGTTGACCGACTTGTTTTTAGGCACTGTCATTGTGCTGAATCCCGGTCATCAATATCTCGCCAGCCTTTGGTGAGTGGAGTGACGGCGTTGGTAGTTGATAACTGATCTTTGCGTGGATATTTAGTACTCGTGTGAGCATGCCGCTAGCGACTGCAATGTCAGTATCGCCTGAGCGGCGGGCAGTGGGAAGGGGCTTATGGTGGATGCGGTGTGAAGACCTACTCACGCATATTTTATTTTTTTTCGATCGAGTAACCAGTCACACATACAGGCTCAGATGCACCGTTCGCTCCACGTAATGCTACAGATAACTCTAAAGCTTAGAAAACAGGCCTTGGTGGCTAGAGTACTATGTGAAGCCGTGAAGCTACTCCCTATGGTGAGGAGGCTAGCGGTTGATCATACAGATGGTGGTGATGTAGACTAGCAGGGTGACGAGGCAAGTGCGGGACTATCTTATAGTTTCCGTGATTAACAGAGTAATTCAACTGGATAACAGGAATAAGAGGGTGTCGTAGCGAATAAGTCAAGCAGCAAGCTCTTTGGAAGGCGTCAGTAGAAGTTAGCGAACCGCCTGACGCACAGATGCGTTGGCACGCTCTTAAAACCGGAAACCCAGCCGAAGGGCTGGAGATGGAAGCAGAGCTACGTTGTCCCAAGAGTCTGGTTGCTGGTCTAGCGTCCGCATTTCGACATCTGGGGTGGAACACGAGGCTGAAATGTCCAGACATCTGTGCAAGCACGCTCTGCAGCTTGGGTGGAGCTATGGGAAATGAAAGGGCGCATGCAATCGTGAAGAATTAGCGCATTCGGGGACCAACCCCATTCTTGGAAACGTTTCACGGAGACTAGTGCGACGGCGTATTTGCATGCTGAACAGAGGATGGAATATCAGTAAACCCGGCAGTTGATAGAATGACCAGTTGAGTGCCTTGTTGAAAGCTTTGCGTGAACCCATTCGTGTGTATGGATGTTTGGCTAGTAGCCATGGAGTGGTTGTGATGGAACACGTATGTACGGAAATGCGCTATGAGTATGGCTTCGTTTACTTGATCCGTTTAGGGCGCTTAAGGCATTGTCTACAGCGACGAATGCTCGACATTCACAGTATGCTGTGAAGTACAACACAAGAGAGGACTTTGTGATGAAGTATTTTTAGATTGGGGTTTTTTTGTTTTTTTGGAAAATGGCAGGCAAAGGTCTGCCGGCATCGGCTAACAGGCAAGGCATTGGCGAAATTCTACGGTAGGTGGCGCTTGTTGGAAGATTCAATGACTGTCAACGAAGTTAAAGAATCCCAAGGTCCGGACGGAATAATCTAATCGCCATTATGTTCATTCTTCCTAACTCGAACTAAGACAAAGGGAGGAGACCTGTCTGCAATTTCCGGCTGATTGGACGAATTTGCTGGTCGAGGGTGGACTCGACGGGAAGCTGCGTATAGTGTCACTTTGGTGCGATAAACCACGCCCTTTGGGAAAGTAACCTGGGATAAGCAAGAAGTGTAGAGCGGATTTCAAGAACCTGTCATATTCTCCAATCTCTCTTGATCGTGAAGCTCACGTGTTTAAGAAATGAAGCGTGTAACTGAACGATCGATCAAGAGAAAACGTTCATCGAGATTTCGACTTATGGTTGGATATATGAAGGGTCGAAGTGGGAAACTACTTTTTTTTAGTAGCCTCGATAGAGTAAGGGTAGGCTTCATGCGAAGACCTCCCAATGACAGCGCCTAATTCCTGTGATCGGTTCTCAAAACGGTAGCACGAAGCGTTGGTCTCCTCCAAAATCTTTGGGCATTCTGAATACGTGGGTAGAGGACTGGAAGTGAATGCAGCGCCTCAGCCTAAAGTCCCCTGTACCGTCCGATGCCGAGACCGATTTTCGACAGATGGACAACGCAATGACTACCTGTGGCGAAAACCTGACGGGGAGTTTGAGGAGCAGTGGAGCACCAACCACATGGGAAGATAGGAACACCACCATCGCCATCTGCCACACTGAGAGATCTCTTGTCGAATCCACAATTCCGTTGAGCATATTGGGACGAAATGGCGGCCAGAGCATGGCTACCTCCGAAATATTTCCGGAAGGAACTCGAAGAGCCATACCTTTACATCATCACAACACATCCGGAAGTTTAGAGGCATGTGTCAGATGTACGCAGGTTCGGGCTGGCCGCTAGAATGGCAGGTGGGTCGTGAACAGGATAAGCCCATCTGCATGAGCGCCGTTAAGTCTTAGAGGAATTCTGGGCAAAAGTGAGCATGTTTCTGGCCGATTCAATCAACAGACCATGCCACTCTCGATCGGAGGTAATGCGGGATCGCTTATTAAGTAGTAAAGGAGACGTAGCACCCGATCTTTTCAACCGTATGGCACATAATAAACGTTGTATGTTTTTATGCAATGACTAAATATCTTGAACAGAGGTGATGCTGTGGTCGACACTCGGTTCAGACTAGGCCGTAATCGCATGTTTCCTGGAAAGCGAAAGATGCATCGTGGCGGTTCTGCGAGAGCTGTGATACCCAGGGATGCAGTTCGCTGTACTTAATACAACCATCTACTGGGACTTGTCGTCCCAATAGAGTTGTCGCATTAGGTTGCGGGGCGGCCCCGTAGCGTGAGGGTTCTGTGTTCCGTGACAGTTGACAGAATGTAGACTAGTGTGTTGTCTGTGCATTCGCTGAGCGTGGCGTTGTGGTATGATGCTGGCGAATACAAGCTGTCGTTGTAACGAAGCAGTCATTTCGTGTACCGGCAGTTGTTCGTTGAAGCATGAAACTTGATTGATAAAAGTGATGCGGAATGGTTTCCCGCCACAGCCGGTGCAATTCCATGGGAGGACTGGACGATGTGGAGAGATAAACCAAAACAAGGGTTGGTATGACGATCCCTGAACCACGCTTCACCCCAACTTTGGCTCACATGAAGACTGTTAAAGGTGCAGCAGGGCAGGTAGAGCATATAATGTGGATATCTGTAACATAGTTAGTGTAGGAATACCATCCACAAAGCGGACTGAGCGGCCGCAACGGCAAGTATTGATATTAGGCGTCGTAATTGTTTGGGTTCGGTGATGGAAGATCCTATCCCAAACCGGGCTTGTAGCACACTTCCATTTCTCGGTATTTCTGCATAAGAGATCCGAACTCAGTTTTCAATAATGCAAGCCGGAGATGGACCAAGGAGCAACTGTGAAAGACATTCTCGAAGGAGTGGGTTCTGAACCCAATGACAGGGCAGTAGTGGGTGCTTGATTGCGTGTCACAGCCTCCTAATCGGGAGCTTATGTAAGCATCCTGGGAGCTCAGATAACCAAACTATAGAAGGCCAGGGATCTTGAGGCCTTTCGGGTCTCATTCGGAAAGTCTATCTGCATTGATCATACATGCTTTGGATGCAAACCCAGCGAGGGCAAAATGACTTGTCTCGTTCGCCTAGGGGAACGGGTTCAGTATTGGAGAAATGTTTGTTGATATGTTAGTGCCCAATAGAACTATAACGAAAGGTTTTATTAGGTCTAACAATGCCTTCAATGATCAACTTTCATTTCCTGCCTAAGTTTGGAAAGGTACCAAGGTGGGCTTTATCGTTTCTGATGGCTGGAAGGTTAATTTAACTAGCTTCGTGGAACCATGTCAGCGCCGAAGGGGAATATATCGAATAGAACTCTGGCAAGATTTGAAATTTGGCAAGTTCGAGTCCATAGCGATTGAATGAAGAATGCGCGAGTATGCGAAACACAACGACAACGCAGCCCAGGCTCAATTGCGACCACAGCGACGTGAGCCTATACTCAAAATCATGAGTTAGTCAGAGTAGACAGTTACAGATGCGGTGCATAGGATCTCCGGTTGCATTATCTCAAGCAGAGCTCTCGCTGGCAGCATACAGGGATCTTATTTGCTTGAACTTGCAGGGCGCTGGGTGATAGTGTCACAACGGGATCGAAGCTACGGTACGTGTTCCAAGGTAGCAAGCGGACGTCGCGCATCGAGCACGGATATCTAGACGCCTCAGAGACAAGTAGGTCAGTGATTCTGGTGCGTGAAAGAAGGAAGACACTTATTCTCAGGGGCGTCTTAAACGTTATTTGCGAGTCCGAAAATGACAGGGTGTTGTCTTTATGGCGTGTTGGTTCACTTTCGCAGATTGATGCATGGGCAGCATTAGCGTCTGGAATGGAACATGGAAAGTGATAGATCACATTTTCGCGATGACTCATCTTCGGTATTTGAGTTCACCGGTAGCTGTTCTCCATCAATGATCTTCGCCTGCAGCTATCCAGCAGATTTTTTTTTTTTTTCTTGTGCGTTGCTGCAGGACAGCCGCGTTTCTTGTGGCAGCAAGAATTATGATGTGCCGAGAACACGACCTGGAACCAAGAAGACAGGACTCGTGTTCAACGCTTCGAGAATGGAGTATTTACGCCTTGGTTATTCTGAAGGGGGGGGGCCGGATTTGGTGTGGACGTTGCGATATGCCTGGGGTATTGGAGGAGCTCCAAGTACCATTTCCGAAGCATTGAACATCTAAAATAGGAAACGTAAACGTGATATCCCCATTCATGCCGCCTTGGAAGCCATGCAGGTCTGCTCGGTCGACTGCCGGACCTACTCGAAAAAGGAATAATATCATGCTCCCGAGCGCCTGAGACCGTTTGAAGGGCCTCGGGGAAATGTGTGATCATGTACTGCCACTGTACATGCACGTACGCGTGTGCTACCTTCCGAATGGTCAAAGGGTACAAAGTTTGATGGCAAATGCATGTTGAAGCCTCACAAGAAATGACGGTAGGGAGTGGTTGGGGTGCGCTGGGGTTCGCTGGACACAAGCGTAGCACACGCTAGTGAAGGACAGGACGATAAGAGAAGGGGTTGGAAGCCGTAAAATATCGAAGTGTGGTAGGCATCAAATATAAAAGGGTCGCCAGTGTCCGCCTTTCTTTAGGTTGTCAAGTTATCCACACTCTAACTCGACACTAACTCTGTTTACTTCTTCCCAATACAATTCCACCTGCGCGTCTCTCTCTATCACCTGGAATATCCTTCCACTCCACCGAGATGTGCCATCAAACTCCCATTGACAAGATCGTGGTCCCGGCTATGTATGATGGAGAGGGAATTACCACCATGCCTGTTCGTATATTCTCTTGTAGCTAGACCCCTCTCGCATAGAAACGAGACTAACTCATCCAGGTACCTGGACGCCGCTGCCCTGCTTGCTTGGAAAGAGGTGACACTGTTTGGGTGATCCCAGGAAAGTGCTGTCCGGTGTGCGGCACTCCAGTCAGCTAGGTGGCTTCCATGGGTACTAGCTTACGAGGATGTCGGATTTCTGCAGCTAATTTGTTCAAGACTGCTCCAACGGCCATCTCTAGTCTTGATACTATTTCGATATCCATTGGCAAGGTTATTGGGATTTCGGAAAGTGGTTCGTCTGGATTCTACCGGTGTGGACTTTCGGCTGCATTTCCAGGAGTACAATCAGTAGCGCCATCGTCAATGCTGTTTCTTCTGTCAAGGTCTAGTGAAGGTAGATGAATTAAAAGTTGTGATTTCCTGTCTTGATTAGCAATTCTTTCCTGAAGGTTGCTTTCTGAAGGTTGCTCAGGGTGATCTGATTCTCATAATGTCCTGTGTCTCATGAAGTCCTACGCCTTCCAGATTGGTAAAAGAGAATAATTTCGCTGGAGGTTTGGACTATTGCTTGAGGGAGACACCGGGTTCGAGGTTTTGCATTGGAAGTGGCTGAGAATGAAAAGTGGCTGCTGATGGAGGGTGGCGATAAGGAATGCGGTCTCTCTACTTTGGCTGGCAGAGCTCTCGCTCAAAAGTTAAGATACGCTCTAATCCGTAAAAACTGTGGTCCAGCCCTGTATCTAGAAAGTCAGTGGTCCGTAGAACGCGTTTGGGCGTAGGGACTGGGTGTGTAGCTGTTGAGGAATGACCCTACGCGTTTCTCGGGGTGTCAGTTCAGGGCAGAAGTTCCAGATGAGCACCGAAAAGGGGCGTGCACGGAGGCCATTAACCGCACGCACTATGCATACCTAGGTAACGGCTACTGGTGAGGCTATCCAGAAGTGTAGACGTTAAAAGTCTGGTGGTTGAAGGTTGAGGTTGAAATGACGTTTGAGTTAGCGAGAGGCGAATGCAACTTCAATCCGCGGTGCCAAGCCAGTCACATGCTCGTACATTCCACACCTCGCATCTGGGCTAATTTCAATAAAGAGCCATGGATTCATATTTTGATAACGCGGTGAATGCTCAAACGCAAATTAGGCGGCTTCTACAATGTCTAGATCAAGGTCGCTCTCATAGAAACACTCCAGCCGAGGAATTGATCGATTGATTGTCAGAAATATCGAGTGCGCGGTTCATTATCTGAAGTGGGAACAGGTCCGCTACAGGAAACGAGAGCACAGCGTTGACAAACTCGCCTTCGGGATCCACTGGTGTAGGAATACTGGGTGCTGTAGTCCATCTTGGTGTTTCAAAGCTTGGGGTTAGGATGTTGGTCTTCGTGGGAGTATCTTCCTTGACCGTTTGCTCCTGTGCCAGACAGTACAGATAGCACCTGTCGTCAGGATTTAGTCCATTGAGAATTGCCCCACTGTATGGAATGATGGGCTGCCCGCGACAACAGAGGTACATGTCATAAAAGCAATGAGAAATGCTGTAGCTGCTTGTAAACCTACATGCTGGGTGAACGTCGGGAATTGGCTGGATGCCAGAGCCGTATGACACGTTGGTTCCTGGGACAACTGATACTGTGGGCGTAATGGACAGAGTGATGAATGAGGAAGATGGTGAAGAGTACAAAAAGATGCTGTGGCGAAACGTGAACCGTCTGAAGAAATAGCAAATGATAGGCTGGCTGAACTGAAGCAGTGGGGAGTGGAAGTCATCTTGCCTGGGGCACAGCTCTCTGAGCGCTATGGCTCTCAAATGACTATAGCAAAGAATATCGAATACGGGTAAGCCACCCCTAAAACACATTTCCACAGCTACCAGACTGAAAAGGATAAATACTTAGTTTCTCCATGATCGCCACTTATTACTACTGTTGGCCCCACAAAGCCTTGCGAAATTCGCATAGGCATCTCTAGATCCAATAATAGATAGTTACCCAATCACTGAAGATCAAGTTCTAGGAGCACTCGGGAGAAGATGCCTGCTAGTGATACTTGGCGACCGGATTTCGAATTGCCACAGCCCCAGCCTTACGCTCTTTATCCTCTATAATCCATAGTTCTTAGGTCGCCACGGCCCTTGCGGCTAACGGCAGTGTCATAGCCTTGGCCATCGTCACTGTCTCGGGGCCTGCGCTGGGCACATCTGCATAACTGAGTGTGCGCCAAGAGAGAATGCCAGGACTCGGGAATTGATTCGAAGGAAACAAAAACAGAAGAAGAACATGCCAGGCCCTAATTTAGGAGAAGTATTTGGAACTCCCTAAATCTTTCTTGATCCCAGTAAAAGACTCAAACGCTCGACATGTTCCGTAATCACCACCAACATCACCAGATCAAAGCCCAGATCAAAGCCACCGACAACCTACTGGAAAAGCAAGACATCGGTCCACCTCTAGTTACTCTGAACCCCAACTGCCATCGTAAGCTCGAGCTGCACCCCTTGCCCCTATTCGCATGACACAGTTTCACAAGAAAACACCACGAACCCATGGTTTTTTCCACATCGCTCTCGTTGACGGCCTGCATTGCATTTGAAACACATCCCAGGTTTCAGCTAGCGCGCTGCGCCACTTGCCCTTTTTGTGACCCCTGTTATTTATCGTTGCAAAGCGTTCAGGTTTGGGCACACCTAAGATTTCTTGAATTTGTGCTTCCAAGTGAACAAAATTTCAGTTAAGGCGGAAATTAACAGAGAGTCTTCACCTTGCCTTGAAAACGCACTCGTCACTTTCACGCTCCAGGGTTGCGTTGCCATGGTAAATTCGACCCCACTCTTGTGTGATGTGGCACCGGGGATGATGCCAGGGCATTCGCTTGGAGCCGCTGAAAAGGGAACAGCGAAATAGGTGTATTAACGATAAACATGATCTTTCTTGGACTGTAAAAATACAGTTAGACGGCGCTAGCCTAAAGCAGAATTTGTGCAAAGTCCTTGTAACTTACACTACCACCGCAACTTAGATTTCTAAGGCACGTTTTTGTTAGCGTATTACATATGCTAAGAGTTCAGCTAACATCTCATAGGGCAGATCTTTAGCAGAATTCCAAAGAGACAGCGGACAGTATGTTACGACATACACAATTTTCGAATCTGATCAATCATCACTAATGGTTTTAATAATCCGAAAAGGGGGAAATACCGCTAAGCACGTGCCTTCACTGGTCTGGCGCCACAAGGCGACCCCAACGCGGGTCTCAGACTGGTAAGTTCCTAAAATATCAACGGCCAGCCATGTTCCCTGCACATCCCAAAACAAACTCCATCTCGCAGCGTCCTTTTATCCGCACCTGCATAAACACCATCACACAGACACACTCACACCGCACTTTCCCCCGGTTTTTTGGATTATTGAGAGCAACAAGCCTGGCAAGCGAATGTCCTTTCGAATTCACGACGATTCACAGCGCCCGAACTCCTACCTATTGACATCGACAGTGACAGTGACGAGAAGACTCAAGAGAATGACATGAACGCTGTTGGCTGGAGCTACGACGACGCACTCCGATCCGCTCACACAACCACCCCACCACCGGCAACTATGCCCTCCATGTACACCTCCCCACGAAACACAACCGGTCCTCTTGCCGTCGACACTGCATCCATGTCACCCTCTGACCACAGCTCGACTGCCTCTCCATGGCAACGCATGAATCCGCACGCTGCCCCGCAAACCAACTCCAAAACATCCCAATATATCGACAAGATCACCCAAGAGAACGAGCGTCTGCGACGAGAACTAAAGGCCGAGCGCGCCGCCCGGGAGAACGAGGCAAAGCAAGTGTCAGCTGCGAGGACGAGAGCCGAAGACTCCCGTGGAGAGCTTCAGCACCTGCAAGTGCTCGTTGACGCCAACAAACGGGCCATAGAGCGAAAAGATCGCAAGCTCGATGAAATGAAGGCCTCGCTAGAACTAGAATCCAAACGGCGGAAAGAGGCCGAGGCCCGGGCCGAGGAAGCCCTAAGCATGCTTGGAGATATCCGATCAGAGACGCAGCGAGAGCTTGCGGCAGCATACGAGATGAGGCATCTTGCCGAGACGAACGCCGAAGCTGCCAGGGACGGTTTCAAGCGCATCACTGATGGCTATGAGCGGAAAGTACGCGCTATCAACGAGGAACTAAACGAGTTACGGAAGGAACGGATGGAGGACGCAGATCAGATCAAGCGGCAGATGATCATCAGCGACCAAATCCAGCATGAGACGGCCAGAAAGCTTCGAACAGAGGATAAGATGACCGACATGATGGCCCAGTACAAAGCAGAGCATCGAGCCGAGGTAGACAACCTAGTTCAAGAGGCCGAACAAATGCGCTTGGCTCTCCCATCCAAAGAAGCAGAAGCAGCCGAAGTGATCAAGGAGATGAAAGAGATCCGGGATAAAATGAAGTGGGTCATGGCTCTCAAGGCCCAGCAGAGCAACAGCAAATAGGGCTTTTTTGTCATGACGCATATTAACGAGTTAATGAATTCTGGATAGATCGGATCTGTACAATATCGGCCCGAGGCGGCACTTCGGGGCGCTTTGTAGGGTTCAGATGTGCATCATAGGGTAGGGCGTTGCATAGGCATGGTCGGATAATGGGATAGGTATGGGTGTCGATTTTTGCAATTGGATCATTGTCTTCGGCATCTAAACGATGCCGCTTCATCTTTGCCTTAATACTGCTTGAATTCTCGTACCCCCGTCCTTCGTTACGGGACTGAAGAGGCTAAACTAAAGTGTTAGGTACCTTACTGGGCTTCAGTGAGCAGTCAAGACGTCCACAAAAGTAACTGGAATTTCCAGAATTGTACGCAAGGAGATCACGACACTACATGTTACTCTAACGGAAAATTAAGGCGGAGGTTAAACCTCAACGCCTCTAACAGATCTCCCATCTCTCACTAATCACCAATCGTTCCCCCAGCAAACCACCCACCCTTCCGTCCTTTCACCTCCAACCTACCCGTTCATCTGCATCCCTCCCTGCCCAAACCTAACCTTATCGCCCAACCCCAGCCTCGCATACTCATCCTTCTTCTTCTGCTTCTCAACCTCCTTCTGCTTAAGCTTCTCGTACTCTTCCTCCGACCCAGCAAGGACGTTTTGTTTATCTTTGCTAGACGAAGGGGAGAGTCTGCGTTTTGCGGCTGAGAGCGCGGAGTGCATTGCAGATTTTGATTTGGATAGGGATCTGTGAGTGAGGGGTGTGAGTCAGAAAAAGTAATGTAGTATCGTTCGTAGAGTTGCGGAGGAGGGAGAGGAAACAAGGCTGACGAAGGAGACTAGCTTACTTTTGTTTTTGCTGCGCTACTGGGTCGATTGATTCTAGGGATGGTCGATGGTGTGCTTGCATGTCTTTGCTATCGCTGTTGCTGTTCTTGGATGCGTCGAAGGGATTCGAGCTCATGGCTATTGGCTGGCTGCTAACAGTATGTCGAGGCGACGCTTCAAATTCGCCTGGCATGTCTTAAGGGTCTTGGAGATTGTGTTGGATGATGGAGAAGATTACGCTGAGAACAAGCTCGATGATACTAGATTAATTGATGATGCTTCGAAGATTCGTCAATCGCACTTGAGGAGGATATTTGTATTCGCTGACTGCAAAAATATTTCCAGGCTGAGTACGTGTAGCTTGTCGTGGCCTGATGCAGAAGGTTCTTGGAGAGGAAGGTGTTCAGTCTTGACAAGATAGTGAATTGCGTCGTCTTGATGATAATGATGAATGTTGGGGTAAACGTAGTTTTGCAGCCTGCACGAAGACGGAAAGGATCAGAGATATTGGCTGTGGTGTGTGAATAATGTGCATATAATTGATTGTCAAAGTGGTGGTGATGTGGTGGTATCTGCCTGGCCTTAGGCACCTTTATGTCCACGTAAGATTACCATCTTGTTCATATCACACTCACAGGAATTAAGAGAGAGCTATGCGCTGTATGGATCGTTTATTGCTCATACTTGCGTTATTGATAATCGTTGTGGGTATCCTAGAGGGTTAAGCCAACTCAGGGTTGCATTTCTGCTTCTGGGGGTATGTGGGATGGGTTAGTCGTGCAAGGCATCGATGTACGCGTGTGAGACACGGCTAGCCCCGGAAGGAAGCTTGGTCAGATGGCCATTGGGTCTTTCGCTGATGTACGGAATAGACGCTTGAGAAAGTCATCTTGCGTTCATCGAGCGCGGGAACCACTGCTTGACTGGCTGATTGGCTCATTCAGGACGGCTGCACGTCTTCATAGGATCTTTCTCCCCGCGGTTGAAGACATTGGGTAGCGTGATTGGTTCTTTCTGCATCGCTAATTCGTTAGGATTGAATGACTCCATCGCCCACTAGAGATGTCCTAGTAGTCCATGTTAACAAGGCTTTGAATGCGAAAGATTCTGCAAGGATGCAAGGCCTGAATGCGAGACGGCCTTGGCTTACGATACACGAACAGCCTGAGGACATTGGGAGTCATCGCTTGCCGCGCCACATGAGAAAGCCATCCATGAATATTTTCAACACCACCTTCAGATGCCACTGCGAAAACTCCGACCGCATCGTATTCTAGACGGTACAGTTTCAATGACTCAGAAGGCTGTGCTCAAAACAAAGCAACTATCATCATTTAAGCATGCATTGCGAAACCATCCCAGAAACAGCAGTACATAAAATCGCCCGGCAGCATGAAGATGCTAACCATCCACATGGTTCTTGATAGGTGATGAGAAGGTGGAGGCGTTCACCTCTGATACCTGACGGTATTTTCATGGAGAAGGCCCTCAGCGACAAACGATCACTAGAAGCTAACGAAGTCGAGTCGACCCCACCCACGCCGTGTGATTCTTGGAGACATAACATTATACCTCCATGCTTTGGAGCGAATAGTGGTGATCTTCCGAGAGATAAGCTCCAGAAGCCCAAACACACCGCTTGCCATTCATCGAAATACCGTGCTAGAGAGCAGGACAACGTTTTCCGACATTTTTGTCCCACGCTAAACGTAGCATCTGTTGGTGCTTCGCTACAGGAAGGAAGATACTTGACATAAAGACTTGCCGAGCCAGATTAACAAACGATAGCAAGTGAAGAGCGATCGTCATCAGATTCGGTTTGTAGGACTGGCAGGAGGCGAGACCGCCCTTTTTATATGGCGGCCCGCTTCCTTTGGTGATGAGACAGGGGTGAAAGAGCGGTGGCAGGGGTTTCGAGGCGGGAGGATTTGATGCAGGAACACATATGTTGTGGAGGGGAAAGCGACGCTGCTTAACCAAGGTTTGAGAAGCCGGGTCTCACGCCATGAAGGAGAAGAGCATGGATGAGAGGCTGAGAGGCTAGACACTCACATAACCAATCCAACCTAGTTGAAAGACTCAGGAAATGGAAGTTGTCACTAAAGAGATATCATCGCTTCCAGTATATACAGCTGCATTGAAGCCCGTGCCACTAGGCCAATTGCCCGTCTACTCGTTTGGTGATCGGTCAACCGGCTGCTCACCCTTGATGGTTCCCTCTCTCAGAGCCTGGAGCTTGCGCTCGTTGTCCTCGAATGCGTCTTTCCTATACTTCTCAATAGCGTGACTGATGTTTGCCTGGCTGCCTGCAGGGACATTGTATGGGGATCCGACATTAAAGACACTGCTTTCGTTAGCCCAGAGTATCGTACATGCAACCCCCTCTCGTCACGCGAGGGCGTCCAGCGCCTATAAAATCCAATTTCGTATAGCTTCCTTCCTTGTGCAATATAGCACACCTAGAAGCTGAGAGGAACGTACTCAGGAGACCTCAGATCAATGAATTCCTGTGGTTTCGAATTTGCAAACAACACGCGATCCGAGCCCGCCTGCTCCAACAATCTGACGTGAAGGTCATTCTTCGCGGCCCATTCCTCCTGGTGACTGTGATATTCTGCGATCATGCGTGTGAGGAGTGGTGGTGAGTCAGAGTCGGGGTCTGGTCGCGAGACTTGGTAAAGGGCACCAAGGGTTGGGACAAGGGCCACGGTTCCCCAGAATCCCCACTGCATACCCAGTCATTTCAGTATGGCTAGAATACCAATTCATGGCTAGGATAGATCCACTGGAAGTTGTGGAGCAAAGCAATTGGTGTTGAGGGGAGGCAGACGTACCCCGAAGGACTCGTTCACTGGGGCATGGCCGGCAGCGTGAGTGTGTTCGTCGTGGGCATATCGGCGCGGCTGCCGTGTGAGGTTGATTCGGGATTTTCGGGCAGTGGAAACTGCTGTCCGGCGGAGCGATTGCATGGCTGTGGATGGAGGCTTTCGTTGAGAGGTGGGAGCTCTCGCCATGATGCGCTTGGGGGTGGTGCCAAGGGCATTAGGCGCTTGCCGCTATAGGCTTAGTACAACATCTCATCCATGGAAGCCCTTCCACGCATGCACGCCTCCAACCCTTGGTACAACGACTCACTCCGAGCACCCGGCTTCTTGCGGCTTTCCATTAAGGCTCCGAACAGATCCCTCGTTCTCAACATGACAGACTTTTAGGAACTGAGTGATGGCATCCTCTTCATCATATTCTATCAGTTGGTGAGTTCTGGCTAACCACAACGTTGAAGCTGAACCATGAGCGCTATGTGCTTCTGCGACGATTCCATTTAGTGTAACCGAGATTGGAAGACTTCACGGAGTCGCAGATATTCAAAAATGTATCAGTAGCAGATGATGAACGCCGAATTGACCTCTCTAGTCGATTCCTCGAACACCTCCAGGATCCGAGGGACTCCTTCAGGTTCGCATTAGCATCACCTCTTCCTAGTCCATTTATTTCATCTCAGATTCTGTTGCAACATAAATCCGGCTGGTTATTGTACATAGCTGGAATGTTGATACTATCATGTCGGAGGATATGCTTCACGCTTTCCACATGCGATGGCCAAACACCCGGCTATATGTTCGAAAGCTTCGACAAGGCTCTCTTTCGTCACCGAAGCTTTACCTACTTCAAGTCTCGGCAGCGTGTAAGTACTGCTATTCACATCACGCTTTATCTCTTTCCGGTGGCTGAAGATCTTCTTGCTTCAATATGTCGGTCTTCGAGTGCTGTCATTCAACATCCACAAAATTTTATCTTCATCGATGATCTCTCCGTGATGTCGGTGGAGGTCAGTTGAATCATCCTTTGGAGCCAGGTAGCACTTTACCCACTCTGGAAGGTCTCACCATAGAGGCATGTGATTATAACTTCACTAAACACCATTGTGAGCGATGGCTCCATTCGTGAGCTGCTCGAAACTTCGATGCTTGAATTTCGGCTCATCGGCCCCTCACGTATTGTTTTAAACCTTAGTAGCCCCGTTTCACATTTGCATTCACTGGGATTTGGAGACGACCGGTGAGCCTCTACGAAGATATCTACCAAAGGAGGGGAGCATGAGGCCCTTAAACTCGCTCTACAGTTTACCAAGTCCATTCTAAAGTAGTCGGAATTTCACCATCTATAACCATGTGGTAAGTTTTCCCAAAATTCCCTGGTCGACTATTTTACTCAGACATCGCAATTCTCTAAAGTACCTACCTATGCGTGCAAATCGTGAAGACCTACAAGACACAATGACCCTTGAGGGTACCGCTCCGGAAGCACCTACCTCCCGTGTTTACGGGACTTAAGCGTCGTACTTCCACCACTACGCAGAATGTTCTAAAATGGAATATATTTCTACCAATAGGTACTCGGCCTCATCTACACCCTGGATTGAATAATTTCATGTTGACCTACTGGCCTGCTAGAGCTGCTACAGCTCTTTGCCGACATGGGCATTTGTGAAACTTGATAGTATCAGCACGAACTCCTCTAGATGTTTGATACTCTTTGTTTCTACCTGTACAAGCTTGTGCTGAACATTTACTGCGAGAATTATTTGAGTGCCTTCTTTTTGGTCGAGATAAGTGAGTTGAACACTGTCGCGGTTCGCTTCTGGCACGGAGGAGAACGATCCTCTCTCCCACATGAGGATCGTTCCATGTTGCATCCACATACGAACCAAATCATCTACACTGGGGGTGCGTTAGATGGCACACGGACATCTTAAGTGATAGTGATGCCAGGGATTTTAGGTAGTGCAGAGAAAAAGGTACCCAAGCTCAATTTTCATATGGGAGACTCTGATGTCAATCGAATTCTCCTTCTATTTTATTCGGAATATGAAACGATAGACTTATACATCCCTCAGAATCGTTGCCTCGGACTGCACTTCGCAGGGACTGCCTAAAGTGGTAGGCATCGGACTCTCCGACTCTCAAATTGCCCCACCCCTGTCGAGCCTCGGCATCTTTCTCATCTACCGCAACTCGTGGACGTTCCCCACACCTCCAAGCTTCAGACACTACTACACCGGGCATGAAATGACAAGTAATCATGCTTGTTCCTCTGGCATGTGCAACTACATAAATACTCACCCCCCCCCCCCCCCCCCAGCCAATTGCCCCCTACCGTGATCGAATATTCATCGCATCGAGGACCGAAACATCACGTTCCTACTGCTGGGGATTAGCATCCATCTTCCACACCACAAGCCCCTTATCCTATTTGACTTCCAACATACAATGCCTTCCTTCACATCTGTGCACCTCGCCGAGCGACCGAAAGATCGCATTGTCCCCGGAAAAACCTTCACGACGAAACAGCGCTCTGTTCCTACCATATCCACCCTTAAAGATGGCGAAGTCCTCTTCCAGACACTTTACCTTTCTCTCGACCCGGCAATGCGTAGTTGGCTGAATCCCACTCGTTCATATATCCCACCTGTCCAGATAGATGAAGTGATGCGCGGCTACGGCATTGGCATTGTCCAAGCTTCGAAATCCCAAAAGTTCCCAGTAGGCACCTATGCGAGCGGAATGTGTGGTTGGACTGAATATGCTGTTCTAAAAGACAAACAACTCGAAGCACTTGAGTTACCCGAAGGAGCTGTGCCGACGGATGAGCTGGGCGTTCTGGGTATGACTGCTTTAACGGCGTATTTTGGGATTCTTGATGTTGGGCAAGTGAAGGAAGGAGACTTTGTGGTTGTGTCTGGGGCTGCGGGTGCGACGGGAAGTGTTGTGGGGCAGATTGCGAAGATTAAGGGAGCCAGGGTTCTAGGTCTCGCCGGTGCCGACGATAAGGTGAAGTGGTTGAAGGAAGAACTGGGATATGACGAAGCCCTTAATTACAAGGACCCGGAATTTAGGAAGAAGTTCCGCGAAGCGACGAAGGTATGTTGAACGAATTCTACTGCCCTCCGATTTCTGATATTCCGATAGGGTTTGATCGATGTCTACTTCGATAACGGTAGGTGCTTGTTTCTGTTCGTATTGCGAAAGGTTGCTAACTACAAAAGTTGGTGGCGAAATCCTGGACATGGCACTTGCGAGAGCAAAGCCTCATGCTCGATTCATCATGTGCGGTGCTATTAGCGAGTACAACAAGACCAAACCGCAAGGACCAAAGGTAACTTATCATATCCATAACAATATCAGAGTTAAAGTTTGTAGAACTATCTTATGATCATCTCCATGCGAATTCGGTAAGAGGATACAATGCGGCATTAAACCTCTCGTCTAACAAGATCTAGGATGCAAGGCTTCATTGTCACAGACTACACGGCGCAATTCCCCAAAGCGAAGAAGCAACTCGCGCAATGGCTATCAGAAGGAAAGCTGAAGCGGAAAGAAACGATTATCAAAGGTGGTCTTCCGAAAGCTGAACAGGCACTCGTAGACCTATTCAATGGAGCAAATACAGGTAGGTAAACTTCAAGGCACAGTAAGTAACATGCTGCTAACCGCCACAGGGAAATTACTAGTGGAGGTTGCACAGCCGGAAGATGCAAAGGCAAAGTTATGAGAGCTAGAGAAATTACCAGTGATTGTACGATAAAGGGCTAAGGTAATGCCTGGTGCCTGAGAAAATAGCCACTGTCGGCATGCGTCTAGATCCTACATGCTGGCACATATGAAAATAGGGAGTTCTAGAATACATTAGAATTTCAAGTGCTCTCAGGGCTCTCCTTTCACTCTAGCAATGAGCATAAACAGCCTTTTAGTTAATAGTCCGTACTACAGTAGGTGGCAATATGCATTGGAGTAGGAAAGGGATACTCCCATGCTGGTGAGGTTCCTCTGTTTAACGAACAAAAAGATGAAGCTAGCATGCCTGCTGACATACACACCGGTCTTAAGCCATGCTATCTCCATGTTTCACATCACAATCTGACTGTTGCGGGAATGGCATCTAAGATAGATGAAAACTCAACTGAGTTCCTACATGAGTGCGGATAGTGTCGAGAATGTAGTTCCTAACAACAAACCATCAACGCCAGATTACCCAAAGAAACCACATGCTGAACAAAAAACAGCCCCTCCACCGCAAATCCACAAGGTGTAACCACCCTCTCATGCGGGGCGCGTCAGGCCACGGACAATAACACTCGGAGTTCTGATGGCGCATTGCAACGGCATTCAAAACCCCCAGCGTGAGTGGTTGGGTGCCTGCTAAGATCACGAGTCTGCATGCGTGCTATCCCCACTATGACTCTGTCTAACATGAGCTTATAAACAAGCTCCTGCGAAAGTGAATCCTACACATCGTCCCAATTAGTGGTGTCTCTGCAGAAGAAATGTGCAGATGCTTAGAAATTCAAATTCTGCTAAGTTGCACTTGGAAACGTTTAAAAGTATCAAGTTCGACCCTCACCTCCCATAACACCAAGTCAAATCATCCATTCTACATCCTAGCAACATAACCTATCTTCAAACAATCCCATCTCTATCACTCTATCACAATGACTCCAAAAAGATTCGAGGCCAAGATGGTCGACCCCTCCCCCCTAGGCCAACCCCTCCACTTCTCCTTCGCAAACCGCTCAGCTCCAAACCGTTTCCTCAAAGGAGCCATGACCGAGCGTCTCTCCTCCTGGCACCCGACAGATCTCCCCGCACGCGGCATTCCGTCCAAAGAAGTCATCAATGTTTACCGGCGCTGGGGCGAGGGCGGCCTTGGCACCATGCTCACTGGTAACATCCAGATCGAACTCGACCAACTCGAAGCCGCTGGAAATCTCATCATCCCACGCACAGAGCCGCCTTCTGGACCTAGATTTGAAGCATTTGCGGAGTTGGCGGAGGTGGCGAAGAGGGAGGGGAGTTTGATTGTGGCACAGGTCAGTCATCCGGGACGGCAGTGCCAGAATACGATTCAGAAGGATCCTGTGAGTGCGAGTGACGTGAAGCTGGAGGGAAATCTCTTCGGGATGGAGTTTAATAAGCCGCATGCTGCCACCCAGAATGAGATTAACATCATTGTGGAGGGTTTTGCTCATGCAGCCGAATACTTGGAAAAAGCTGGGTTTGACGGGATAGAGCTACATGGCGCCCACGGTATGCTCTACTCGTCCTTTTGAAGTATTACATAGGCTCATAGCTATCCTAGGATATCTCATAGCGCAATTTCTATCCGAAACAACCAACCTCCGCACCGACTCCTACGGCGGCACTATCCCCAATCGCGCCCGCATCATCGTCGAAATCGCCGCCGCAATCCGTTCCCGAGTCTCCCCTTCCTTCATCCTGGGCATCAAACTCAACAGCGTGGAATTCCAAGCTCGCGGCTTCCAGCCCTCCGACGCGCGCGAAATCTGCAAGATCCTGGAGGAGAATCGTTTCGACTTTGTCGAACTATCAGGGGGCACGTACGAGCAGCTTGGGTTTGTGCACAAGCGCGAGAGTACTAAGAAGAGAGAGGCTTTCTTTATAGAGTTTGCGGATATGATTGTTCCTGTGCTGAAGGAAACGAAGGCGTATGTGACAGGTGGGTTTCATACTGCTAGCGCGATGGTGGATGCGCTTAAGACGGTTGACGGCGTGGGGCTTGCGAGGCCTGTTTGTCAGGAGCCGCGCCTATGCAAAGACATTCTCTCTGGAAAAGTCAATTCTGTAATTCAGAAGGTGTTTGATGAGAATGACTTTATGATTCAAAACTTGGTTGCTGGGACACAGATTAAGCTGATTGGGATGGGCTATGAGCCGTTTGATGCGAGTGATCCAAAGGTTGCAGAGGCATTTCAGAAGGACGTAGAGAAGTGGATGGAGGCGATGGGCAAAGATGAGAAGGGAGAGAAGTATGGATTTGTTGATATTGAGAGTATTCCTGCTGTGCCTTATGGGACTGCTATTAGGGCGGCTTAATTGTAAGTAGGTGTTAGAGCTAAGAGGTTCGACATATGACGTATCACTGCAATCCTGCCAAGAGATGCTCTTTTTTTGATACCTAATACCATTGTAAAAGACTTGAAACAGGATATGTTCTACCCAGTGCCATGATAAATTCAGCGATGATGGCAACTGCAAAGATTATATTAAGGATTCGAGAGTGGAAATGACAAGCACGCCTCTTGCACATTTGCTTAGGTGTAAGGCGGCGCCATTGCTGAAGCCTCTGGCTTAGCTATCAGGAGAGCATAGACTTGCCGATACAGAATCCAAAGCTGGGAAGCCACGTCGATGATAGTCAAAAGGGTAAAACCTGGCTTCTTATCCTACCAATGCCTGCCTAACATCCTCACTACATGGTTCACCGTATAGTCGCGACATTTACTCTCATCTGCTGCTAGGACAAGAGCATTTTCATACTCGATCACATCCCACATCTCCATTGGTGTCGGTGACATGAAAAGCGCTTTGATGTGGATATTCACAAGTCATTGTGCTGCCGCAAATTCATTAAGGAATTGTAAAACGTGGCATACTTCGACTTAGCCACCAATCTCATAATATTCCAAGCCATGAACCAGAACGAAAATGTTGGGCCTGATGGTGGAGTTAATAAGATTGGACAGGATAAGGCTTGGAGGTGGACCATATCCCAGAAAGTGATTTGGACTCTTGATCAGTGGACCCAATGCTAGGAGCGAATCGAAGAAGTTGATATATCATCCTATAGAGAAGGAATAATGAGCCTAAAGGGCAGCTCTCATTCTACGTTGGACAGAAATAGTGGAGAATGATTACAGGGCTTGAGTCTAAAAGCGTTTGTACTGATGTTATTGCTAGCAAGCCGAAGATTCGGGTTGTGTCCTTGTCGGCTGCTTCTCGTCGTAAACTTAGCAGACAAAAGCGGAGGCAGGTGGTTAATCGGGATTTTTTTAGCACTCGCTGGGGAAGTGTGCATCCAAGCCCAGTACGTGTTCCCTGTTGAACTGCTTGATACACCATTTGTCGCAGGGCAGCTTTGTTGACATTGGGAGATTGAAGAAACTCAAGCTGGCCATCCATAAAAGGCTAAGGGTAAGTTTGGAAACCGGATTGATTAGTCCAGGCGAGTTTAAGAATGCAGATTGTGCAAACTGAGTCACCGTATGTTGCCCCTGAGGGCATGAGAGCGTACGTCCAGTCTGCGTCCCGAAGATTATCGAGGACTTCAGCGACTGCTGCCTTTGTCTCGCATACTCTCGGGTGCTCATCTGCCGTTTTTGACAGATCCTGGACCAACACTTATTTATGAGAGACCACTGCACTTTTGTCTTCTCCACTCCATTCATTAACTCTTCCTACATCGCATATATAACGGTCGCGTTGATTGTGGCAGCAAGTTTTAGTTTTCCCCCCAAAATGTCTACATGGCGTTCTAGCAACCCTTTGCACATGTTCTGAGCCGCTCTTCCTTTCGTTAAATGTTCCTACTTCCAAACCATCAGGCTAATGTGATTTACTATGCATTTGGAAATATTAAATAGACTTTCGGGACGTCGAATCTATCGTCTTAACTTGACGACACGAACATCTGCAATTGCGGGCCGATACGGGTGTTTGTAGCTTGAAAAGTAGAATTTAGATGCTCCATATAGCCGTCTATGTCCATTTCTGGCAATTAAAAGACCATTCAGAACCAGTGTTACGCTTCACCTTGAGAAGATGCTTGCTCAATGAACTTATGGTCCTATGAAGTATTAAATGGCAGCACTTAATATAAACAAGGACAGATTTGAGCTGCCAAACCTCTTGCAAGTATTTCGGAAAATAATGAGAATATATAGATACCTGTCTTCAGTCCGCGCCAGGCTGTTTCGCGACCACACGCTGGCGTATATGCTGACATATGAAACATCCCCCTCCATCTCATCATAACACATGGCTGAGACATAGTAAGAAATGCCCTCATTGCACTGCACAATAATTCCCTAGGCAAGGGCTGTTCTTGTCGGAAACGTAGGCTCTTCTTCACTGCCATATAGGAGCCAATATAACCAGGTAGGCTATCGCCAGAGTCGACTATCAAATGTTTGCCTACTACAGAACGGAGCGGAGCAACGTCACTTTGATTTATTAACCCTTTTATTGGATGTTAGGGAAGCCTTGAGAAGATTCAGGTTATAGTCTTCAATAATACCCTTGGGATGTTCTGTTGGGGATTCCTTCCTATATGTAGCACATGTGAAAGGCGAAGCGCACTGGTCTATTTGAGGTTATATCTCTTTTCCCTTCCACATGAACTCACAAAAGCCTGCCTTAATACCATCGTGACCTTCAGTCACCATCCCCTAGGCATCATCACGCCACAATTTCGAGTCATCATAGCGGTGGCTCGTGCTACGCTCAAACATGTATTGCCTCGACTCATCAAGTTCCACACACCACTTATATTACTCTCATCCTCCTTGACTTTCCCTCCTCCCCGGCCCACCTTCCTCAGTCTATATCCTCAACTGTTCATCTGTCTTGATCCCAAACTCTTCTTGCTAACCACATATACCATCGATGGCCGACTTTGCGGAGAACTGCTGGTCGAAATCCCTCCTGGCGTTTGCTTTGGCTCATGCTTGCCTTCGATTCTCTCTTACCTGGCCTTTCACCCTCCCGAAATGAGGCTGATTCTCCTGGATAGCCACTATATCTCATCGTACTCACTCTATTAATAACATAGATAAAAGTCAAGACAATGACGGCTTCACCTTCTCGAAGACCCTCCGCAGCAACAGCGAGGGCTATTTGCGACGGGTCACCCAGCGCCAGGCATCATTTCCCTAGCTCCGGCACTGGTGAGGCTCAAAGCATCTAAACACTCAAGGCAGTTTATGGCACTCGCTAACGAGACTCCAGAGAATCGAATTTCCAGCAAACAAGTCAATTGAAACCAAAGTGTGAGAGAGTGCCGAAAGTCGATGTAGGCATGCATACCACAGCCTCAGTCCTCGTTGCAAATCTATTTTATTTACACGCTTTCTCGAAGGCATGCACTGCTACATGACGAGCGAATAGGGAAGAGACACCGAAAGAAAAGCGGGATTCAGCATTGCCAGACTTGGATATGAAGATAACCAACGGAGTTACCTGGTTGGACAGCGTCACTATTACCTGGGCATGTATACTCTGGGACTAGAGGCATGGTTTTCTCTCACGTATAAGGCTCAGGTTAGTTCTTCATGCATAACCTTTCCACATCTAATCTCTCGCCTTATCTCCTTCTAACCATTAACACGAAAAGAGGACTTCTTGCGCAAACACAAGACGCGTTACCTTGAGCCTCAGCTTTGCCTGATCAATCGAGAAGCCTCTGAGGAACGACTTTGTACATGCATTCACTACCCTAAGCTAAGCATACACATGCAAGATCATCTTGGAGCGAGAACGCATGACGAGTTCTCTGAACCTCACCTTTTCCGGCGCAACCGAGATGCCTCTGATGAGCGACTTCAGATATACAGTCACTCCCTTCATGGCTGGAAAGTGTTGGTGACGGAACGAGTCCTCACCAACTCGCTGGTCCGCTATTTGAGGACTCATTGGCGGGTATATCAAGACGCGATTGAAGTCTTTTCTCCTTCGCCAATATTCCCTTCTTTTCCATTACCATTAGAACTCATAACGCTTTACAGGCTTTGTCAACACGACATTACCCTCTGAGACTCTAGTTTCTCACCTTCAACTGACACACATTCACATAATGAATGACGGCAAGAGTCGAGATGATGTCGGCGGAACCCATCATCGCCTCGAACAACAGCAGCAAATTTCCCTTCAATCCAAATCCAAGTATCAACGAACAATCCTGTCTCTGTAAGCTGCACAAAATTGCGAATTGCGAAATCATCATTTCGTGCAATAGCAGATCCATTCCCATTCCCTACGACAATTCCCGAGTATCAACCTCGAGCTACCTTCCTAGCGGAAAACCAAGTATTGAAACCAGGTATTCACGAAGGAAAGGAAATCGCACCGCCCATCAAACAAGTTTTCAAGCACCCTGAATTGGAAAACTAGTTCAAGCCTTGGAAGCCCTAGCGCCTCGTGCTTTTGACGAACGCCGAATGATGAGCGTGACTGTAGGCTTTGTAACAACAGCATGGGCACAACAACCAGTAAACCACGGTCGACATGATCTAATCCATTAGTGCTTCCCGTTTACAATCCAAGCTGTCCTGAAAACTCATTCTCCCTTTTCGGAAACATGATCTCGCCACTCATAACACATTTCGTCAACACCCCACTTACCGACACGAGTCAAAGTTGCTTAGCTGGTTATGGCAATCACTACATTTTATATTCCACCTAGTTCTCACTACCTTGTGTGCGGACACGGTCCATTCTCATCCTAGTCCATGACTTGGTGTACTACCAGGCCAATGAGGGAGAGGAAACTGAGCATATTTCGCGGTTATTTAAAGAGTTGGTATATTTTCCGGCTTATCTAAGGATCGAGGTGAAATTTTAGCTCGTATTTCCGACTCCCAGAGCGCTGCTTGAAGAAATTACACCCTCTCAGAATCGCCTTGCGCTGGATTTGGATCCCGAACACTCTCGTGACTACATATCGAAGAATTGCTTAGAGAACCCGAAAGTCATGGTGAGTTGAAATTATTTGTACTAGTTTTTCCATGTGTTTTGTGTAGATACGTAGTCTCTTGATGAGAGTTCTCAGTAGTTATTAATTTTTAGGTGGTGTATATGTTTGTTTGGATGCATGAACTGTTAACAGTGTCCTGAATTGAGGGAGTTTCCTTTTTGTTAAAAAAAGATTTCTTTGGGTTGCAGTTTTGGCTGAGTTTGGCTTGCGAATTTGCACTGTTGTTGTTTTTAGTTTGTCTAGAAATGTAGATTTTATCCGAGATTTCTTTCTAGTTGTGAGTCTCAAATTGTTTCTATTTCTCCTCGTGTTATGAAACTCTAGTTATTCAGCTCTTTCTCACCAAAGATGATATACGGCTAAAAGAGCTGACATTTTCTTAGATATGATGTTCAGCTCCATTCTACGGCGCGGCGAACAGAGTGAGGAGAAGTACTTAAGCTCGATGGTGCCAAAGCGTTGGCTATTGGCTTAGTTAAATTCATAGGAGTTGCCTGCATGAGTTTTTCCGTGGATGCCTAGGATATTATAATAAGCTTGTGTGTGGGTGTGTCTATCACTTTTGGTGGAGGCTGAGGACTCGAGGTCTGGCGGCGATCAACCGGAAGTGCGAAAAGGCTTGACTATCCTTTTACATAGTTAACCGCGCGGCAGGCAGGTCAGGAATCTCGGGCTGGCACTCTGGGATCTATCCAGTGAAGAGTGTATTTTCGCGCGCGTCATGCAGCGCCGGTGTTTCTCATCGCTAGAGGTAAACAATAGCCTCAACTGAATTTTATTTTGAGATGGCCAGGAATGAGTCAGTGCTCTCAGAATGATCTATGTGCAGTCATAACACGCTCGGGAGTTCAAGTTCCAGCTTGCCCAGCTGCGGAGGCATGGGTCGTGCCCCCCTGGTTGATGAGGTTGGCTTCTTTTTGGCCAAGAGAACATGAAGGACACTGAGTAAAGCTCACTAGAGGTGTAAGAGACTAAGACGCAATGCAAGACCAGAAGACCAGTACTAGCTTGAAAATTCACTGCTAAGCCAAGAAGAGGGTCCGACGAGAGTAGAGTCTATCTGTGGACCTCATGCTAGAATCAAGGAGCGCGTCGATAGGGTGCGAATATCTGCCCTGAATTATATATTCGTGTCATGTTCTACGTTAGGGGGCAAGATGCACTACAAGGGGTTTTTCTATATTAGCCAATATGATATACGCTGAGTTGCATGCATTCCCAAATACTTCATCAAAGCCTGAGGGTGAGTGGCCTTGCCCCGCACCACAGGACATATAACTATAACTCAGTATACCCCCCATGACTTATATGTATATAAGACTTGCACGTCTTAAGCCTGCTAAGGAAGCATGCTGGATTATTGATGGCCCGTGGGGTATAAAAGAGGTCCAACTCGGTGCTATCGTAGTAAGCAACCCATCGTTCATCGTTCTGGGTGTTTCGGACCGCTCTAGCTCTTGCGTGCGCATGAGGCACGGTAATGTCTTGCGTGAGGTTATGACGAATGCGCTTATGTGATATTGACAGGGTCCGAGGCCAAACAATCGATAAGGCAAATACGTTCTCTTTTATGTTTAAGGCTTTTCCTGCTGTTGAGGTGAAGCGGGCATACTCCCATTAGTATTGCGATCGAGGAGTAGTATAATTTCATGTCAGCTATGGGGATCGCAGTGTGAAGAGAAGAAGAGGCTCCAGGCAAAACATAAAGTAAGTTCATTTCCCCAGGTTGTTTCCACAATAACAGCTTGCCTTTTGCTCCCCGAGCTGTCGGAAAAACAAGGCATGACGGTGTGGATACCTAATCGGGAGCGCGGAGACGCAGAGTAAAGCCGCACTTAGGGTCACTCCAAGCCCCCTTGACTAAGAAAGGAAGGCAACATCGAAATGAGTGATTATCAATCGCATTTTAGTCTCCGCTTCTTGAAAATGTTGAACGTCCGGGTGAAGAGGCGCTCGGCACGGGGCGACGGGACACGGTTGTGTCAGATGGGCCGTTCCACTGCCAATGAGAAATCATAATAGGAGATGCGGGCACAGGAAAATCGTCTTTCGAGGCGACGATGATGCGCGTCATCTTCTCCAAGTTCGCGACTTTGGAATCCTGATACGAGTGCGAGCTGGCACGAGAAAACTGCTCGCGCCTAAAATAGCACTGATTTTCTGAAACTTTCCGACAGGCATTCGACCCAACAAGAGTTTTAATCGCGTGCGAGCAGGAGACAGGTGCCGGTGGGTGATGTGGACTCCCGGCGAGTGCGGGACACAGACGATGATAGACCGGGGAACGGGAGGAAGAGAGGGGAATGCAGGTCAGCGGAAGATGTAACCTTATTTGATTAATGCGGTGAGCAATCGAAACTGAGACAAGGGTGTGGTGCGATATAGGGCTGGATAACCCTTTTTTAGCCGGCTTGCGTCCTTGTGCTCTGGTACTTGGAATATTTTTGCATGGTAAGGCAGATCATGTGATGCAGCAAAGAATGAGGGATTTGAATGTCGTGGAACCTGCCGGTGACGCTGCAGGCACGACTGGGATCCCATCCAGCTTTGGCAGCCTGCATCGCAGGCGCAATATCTGAGGCTTCGGGGCATTCGGCGAGTCCGACGACGACTTCTTCATCTCCCGAGAGCGTGACAGACCAGGCAAGGAAGGCAGCACTCTTTTGGATAATAGACGTTGAACATGTCGGTAGTTTGGGGCTCGGGAAGGCGAAGTGTTTCGGGTAATATCAGGCCAGTTATGAAGTCGAGGAAACCTCCAAGCGAGGTGAATACGAGGGTCGATACAGCCCAAAACCTAGTACCGACATCATCTGCACTCAGTGCTCTGAAATCGTTCAGGCGTGGCTGCCAAATGAACCCGATGCCGCACCGGCTCTGAGCATTGCGCTGTGATCATGGACAAAAGAGGAAAACCATCACTTGCAGCCCAATTTTTGCTTTTGAAGCCATCGGAGGTGAGGCGGCATGGGGAAGAAGGCCGAAACTTTCCACGCTGCCTCACAAAGTTGTGCGACTTTACGAGGCGGCCGAACCGCCGTGCTGGTTACAAGACCGCATGGAGGCGGTAGATGTGAGGCGGCGTGATGAGGGGACGAGTTGGGCAGCGTGCAGAGTCAAAATTGAGGTGGCTGGTCGAGATGGCTGGCAATCGGATGCGATCAACTTGAGACACCAGATAGAGCTATGAGTGAATGCTCGTATGGATGTGTTGAGGTCGGGCGGTGATTCAAGATCTGCAACCAAGGCCGCGCCTCACCCTTCTCGCCCACTGGTTTGACGCCATTCTGCGCATGAGGATCTGAAGCTTGGACGCTGTGGCTCGACCTTTGGACTCTGGCATGTCTGGATTGTGAGCGATGCATGACGAGCAGGTCGCTGACGTCGTATCCTCCTCTGAGACGGGGGCGAGACACGAGCTGGACCAATCGATGGCGGCGAGGCCGCGTCGCTCGTCGATAGGCTGTGCGCGAAATCACAACATCACAACAGAAAGGCGCGCGAAAGCAGCGCGACAGCTCGCCGAGGCCAGCAAGCCGACGGCCGGGCAGCATGGCGACCGTTTAGGCGCCGTGTGCCGCCATAGGAATACGGGAGATTAGCTACAGGTGCGGGCGGGGGATGGGACTGTGACAAAGGGTGCGATGGGAGTCGGCCCCTAGCGCTTCGATGCAGCAGCAGCAGAAGTTTGCGGGGGGAGCGATATGTCTTCACGGGCATCTGAAAGAGCGTTTCGGAACGGACCAAGAGACGATGGGGATGATGGACCGTGGGAGTCAGCGGGATGTTGGGGCGCTTGGGAGAGCCGTGCAGGGTCGGCGTTGCAAGTCAGGGGCGCAGCAAATTTCAGCAGATTGGCCAATTGCAGCGGCAAAAGGGGCGCCATGGGGGGAAGGGACAGAAATTTCGTCCATCACGTTGGCTACGCGCCCGAAAATGAGACGGGCGTGCGACTGTGATTTGCCTACCCCAAAAGATTATTATTCTGTGCGTGGCAGCGCGATCTTAACATCGCGGGTCGCTGGTCGGGGGGGGGGGGAGGGTTCAGCAGCTGGGCTTCCCCGTAAGCGAGCGAACGAACGACACGTCGAGCCCCCGACACACCGCTTTGCAGGCACTCCCCAGGACGTCATCAGGCTTCTCCGGGCCTCTGCACACGCGCTGTCTCCCTCCTCGACGCTTCTGAACGGCGCGCTCCGGGGGCCCTCAGTGCGAGACATGAGCTTAGCTGTTGTGCGAGTCTAGAGACGCGAATGCCGGTCGTGGGCAGCAAAAGCAGAGAGTGGGCGACAACGATCCATGGCGGGCTAGGCTGGCAAAATAGTAGCGGAGGCAAGTTGTTATTTGTTCACGGATCCTTGAAATAATCGCTCGGACCACGGTGCTCAGCCAGTGGAGACCCAGCGAGGAGACCGCGCCTGCCCGAGCCGTCGAATAGAAAATGCTTTGCCCTCGCTCCCAAAACCAATCCAGTCTCTTCATCTTTTCCCTCCAAGCGTCCAATCACCCTGCACCACCACGCCTACCTATCACATCCGCCATCGCGAGTCCTGCACCACGACAGAGGCTCGTGGACCGGACGTCAAACGGCTCCAGTTGTGTGCACCCAACAAGCGCATCAGCACGCATTGCTTGCCTGCCCTTGCAAACTAATCCGCACGCGCCGGTAAGACAGCTGCCTACCCCCAAGCCTGCGCAGCAAACCAGCGCAGCGCAGCGCAGCGCCGCACCGAACCTCACCACCACCGAAATCTCGTGACTGCTATACGCTGCGGTGCGGACTGCACACTGCGCTTCGGTACGTCCTTTGTCAACCATCTTCTATCGCTGTTCTTCTGTCCCTGTCTGTTTGTCGCTGTCCTTCTTTCCACGGCCAACGCCGCGCTCTCAATAATTGGAGCTGCTGGGCCTGTCCCCGCGGCGCGCGACGCTTGTCGACCAACTGCTCACCTCAAATGCTGCCATGTCGTCGCCGTTCTGACAGTGCCGCATTAGGAAAGGGAACACACGGCTCGTAAACACGCTGTCTTGTATCGCGCTCCACTGCCAGCGACAGAGCTGCTACCCGCGAGAGTCAGCTGCGCGCTGCGACAATTTATATCACCATCCGCGCCCGTCGCTCAAGCTTTGCAGCCGCGGATAGAGTGCCATCGCCAGACAGCAAGCGTCACCCCCGCGACGGCGCAGCAACCCCAGTGAGCGCAATTGACGTGGATACGCTGCGTGCTGATTAAAGTCGGTAAGTCTGCTCGCCGCCATGCATGAACCCGCATTGCCAACGCATCACCTCCAATCGCCCACCCGCCAGCACATGACCACCCTCGACTTCCTCCAATTGCTCGACTCTTTGCACTACAGGCTAACTGACGACTGCTCTGATCAGTGTAAACAATTCTCTTTTTCTGTCTGGACTGGCGAACTGCTGCAACGGCCCTGACCCCACACGGCGCGGCCCTTTTGATCCCGCATCTCGACCATCTCTCGACTCCAAGCACGCTCTGCGCCAGCGCACCGCCTCACCATCCCGGTGCATCCAATCCCCCAAGTTGCGCCTCAAGTGAGAGCTGAGGCTACGGCCGTGCGCTCCCCCAGCGATTCCGCCTCATAAGCGTGGCCATTGACAACGCATCAAGCATCTGGCTCTGTGACGTGACCCTCCCTCCCCCCCCCAAGCCCGCCGCTGCGTGCCTAGATAGACCGGTCGTCCCGACATCGAGCCCCCGATCAGCAAACAAGAGCACTTTATCCACAAAGTCTTTAATCCAAGGACGGACCGACACGGCCTGCGACCCATCGTATCAGCTCAGCGCGACTCTTCACCTTCTGGTAAACTCCCCGTTTACATTGGCCCTACATATCCTCCAAGAGCACCCACCTATTGGCCGGCCGCTAATTTCGCCGCTGCTCCAGGCTTCAGCCCTCCGCCAGTCGTTGCGGCTCTTCAACTCCCCTCGCGTCCTTGCGCGCTCACAATCAACCGGTCGCGACTTCCGCCACAACAAGCGTCCCAATCATCTCCCTCGTGCGCGACTTCCACGCTGTGGCCCACTGAGTGTGATACACCAAAGGCCTCGCCCAAGTATCGATCCAGAAGTGAGGGTCTGTGCCCTATAGTGGCGTATCTGGGGTAATACTGGAGGCAACGCCGCCTGGATATCGCGTACTTTAACCTCATCTCTGTACTCCCCAAGGTATCCTGTACCTCAGGGACCAACAGACATGACTGATTACGCACAGTATCAGCAACCTCACCACGGGCATGCCCCGGCACATATGCAGAACTACGGAGCGGCGCCGAACCCGGCGGCGGGGAATACATCCATAACCTCCCCCACGCAACAACAGATGCATTCGTATCAACAACAGTCGCCAATACTTCCATCACAAGGCAACCCATACTCGCAACCTGGCGCGCCAAATCCTCAGCACTACCAACAGATCAATTATGCCCAGCAGAGCCACATCCCTCCGGGCATGCATGGACAGTATGGCATGTCCCCAACACAAGCAGCGGCCATGGCAACTGCTGCAGCTGCTGGGCCGGCGGGTTATTACGACCAGAACGCACTCCAAAGCCAACTTGCACAGGACCCTCGGGCGTCTCCACGCCTATCCGGCAATCAAATTAAGACTGATGGCCGCGTTGCTCCAAGATCTCCAACGTCGGTATCGAATTCCATGAGTGCCGGCGGCCTCCCGTCTCAGGTTCAGATGACTCCGAACCAGCAGATGCAACGACGGATGAGTACCCAGATCAGCAGCCCTGCTATGCAGCAGCCTCAACCCGTGATGAGCCATCCGGCTGCCCGGCCATCAGTTCCACCTCAAATGCCCCAGCAACCCCCGCCTGTTCAGCAGCATCAACAATCTCCCGAGCTTGTTGGCGGGGCACCGGCAGAGGAGGCGCCACTTTATGTCAACGCCAAACAGTTTCATCGAATTTTGAAGAGGCGACTGGCGAGACAGAAACTCGAGGATGCGCTGCGTCTCACATCCAAGGGGAGGAAACCTTACCTTCACGAATCAAGGCATAATCACGCGATGAGGAGGCCACGTGGGCCTGGTGGACGATTCCTGACAGCAGATGAAGTTGCGGCAATGGAGGCCAATAAGGGCGGCCCGGGCGAAGAGGATGGGAATAAGGAAAATGCCAACACTCCCGCCAAAGCGACGCAAGCTCAGCCTAGCTCCGGGTCAAAGCGGAAGGCTGCCTCGGCCCAACTTAAAGGGACTCCCTCCAACAAAAAAACTAAAACCGGGGCTCCAGTACAACGACCGAGCACTAGTGAGGATGACGATGAAGAGGACGATGACGATGCCGATGACGATGGTTGAAAGACTTGATTTCCATCTGGCATCTTGTTACACTTAACTTCTCAAATATCTCTCGACTTTTTGGACCTTTCATCTTAACCCCTTTATTTTTATTTTCATGAAATTACGAAGCGAGTGCTTTTTTGGTTCCACCGTGTGTGTTCTGCATGTTACCCCTTCCCTGTCTGTCAGTCAGCATTCAATCACTTGAAACCAAATTGATACTACACCATGTTGTCTTTAGCGATGGGAACAGGACGGATGGGATATGGGTCATACACTGGGTCGGTCGGTCGGATGGACGGTTGTGTTCATGGTGGGCAAGGGTTGCTTTCACCAAGGATGGAGTTTTATATATGTCGTCGGTGGATGGATTTGTGGACGGATGAGCGAGGAGAGATTTGTGTTGTGGCGAGCATTCATTCCTCCTCAGCCATGTTCGTCTCCGGATTGTTTTCTACTGACCCTCTGTTTACTCGCTCTCTCTCTTCTTCCTACTTGCAAGCTTTTCTCACAAATACCCTCACATTCGCTACCGTGCAATGGCTAGCATAAACACATTACGTTTCCCGCCCTCGCTCAACTGGCTAGGGGAAATAGCTGGTTGGGGTTGAGAGGGCAGGATATATTAGAAATGGCTATCCTTCATCGGATGAAAAATGGAAATTCACAACTTGGAAACTTCTTTTTTGGCAATTAAGGATTCCTTTCGAACTGAGGATTCCGTTCACTGATCTTATACCCTCCGAAGATATCTTTCCTTGTTGTGTTGCTTAACCGGTTTCCTTGGTCTCTTCTTCTGCATAGCGGATGGTGGTAATGCTGGAGGGAAGTTCTTGTTAGATTTTTCCAGCTTTACAGAATCTAAAGTGAAATTAAGGCCTTATTATGATCTAATAAGGCTATAACTATGCTAATGTTTAAGAAGGTTGCGTAACTGAACATGACTAAGGACACTCTCGGTCTACTTATTTACCTATCCCAGACTGGCAACCTATGGTCGCTGAGATCCACGCCTGTACATGCTAAATAGTGGATTTCTTTCTATAAAACTTTAGAGATTATTGCGCAGCTGCACTGTAATCCGTATGTTACTATTTATAAATGCCGATGGATGGTAGAGCTGCTGCGTATTACGACGGTTAAAGTGTTCAAGCCTTGAGGGAACTGCGTTTCCTGACATTAGGCCATGTCGACGACTCGTGGATAGAGTGTTTGCAAACATCTTAGAGTACCTCTTAGCTGTGGACGTTAAGACCGATTTGCTGACTAGAATCCTAGTTCTAACAATTACTACGCGGTGAAAGTCTATTGGTGCGATTTTGTCTAGGTCCGTTATGAGGAGGTCTACTGCCAAGCGTGAAGTCATGATCTATCAAGTCCAAGTAATGGAAAAGGACAAAGAATTACGGTAAAGGGTTTCAGGTGGAGGAATAAAGTTATTCTTGGTGCTCCTTTGGAAGGTGTTGAAATGGTGTTAGCAGAAAGAGAGATAACTGGGTAGTTATTGGGGAATCTCTGGCAAAACACTAAGGTAAGAACGCGAAGTAAGATCGGAGTTCCGAAGCTTCCAAGACGGCTCCTTCAGAATAGTATGAAAGACTTTGGTATTAAGCTCGAGTTTCTCGTTCGAGATCACTGCAAGTGCCAATGTCCAGGCCGCGGGCCACACTTGAAAGAAGCTGTCATTGATATCCAATCTCTATGCCATAAATTCCAGCAGGCTTGAAAAGGGATCCGAGCCCACAGAGTAGAAACTGTACTTGCCAGAGTAGAGCGTCAGAGGAGTTATCAGAAATCCGCCACCGATGACATGGTGATTACGAAGGGCCGAGATCGCGCACCTCGGCAACTATTGGGAATCGGTGCGGATCCTCATAGGTTAGGCTAACCTTATGCAATGCAGAACTAATAGATAGGACGTTCTACTCTTTGCGCTTTCTTCCCCACCGCTATGCTACACTTCCTTCAATTGCACGATGCCAAAGAGTCCGCCTGCGAGTGGGCCCGAGGAGGAGTTTGGAGATGTCCAGACCCTTCAGCCCCCCGGAGAAGGAGGTGAAGACAAGGGGAAGCTTGAGCGCCGAATTCGACTTAAAGTGGACTTAAGATTATGCAGCATTGCCGGTATCCTCTGTAGCCTGGATTTACTGGACTCTGGAGTCATCTCGAGCGCCTCTGTTACATCCATGCTGAGAGATCTCCATCTGGACCAGGGAAACAGATATTCAGTCTCCATTTTCATTTTCACGATTGCATCGATTGCTTTTCAGCTTCCGTCAACAATAGCGGTTAGGGCCTTTGGGCCTCGGATCTGGTTTTCCTTCATCACTTTCTGCTTTGGTCTAATCACATTATGCACGGCTTTTGTTCAGACCTGGAGACAAATGATCGGTTTGAGAATCCTCCTCGGTATCGCTATGTCGGGCGTCTACCCGGGATTGACGTACTTAATCAGCACGTGGTACACCCGAAAGGAACAACAACTACGCTTTGCGCTCATGCAGAGTGGCGAGGTCATTGTTCTCGCTACCGGCGGTATTGTCAACTTTGGCCTCAACCAACTCGAGGGCCACTCTGGAATCAAAGGCTGGCAATGGATGTTCATCGTTCAAGGCGCCATCGCTGCATTCATGGGCATCATCACGTATTGGTGGATGGTTGATTTCCCGGAGAATGCGCATCAGAGCTTCATGTTTCTTAATGAGGAAGAGAGTAAGGTTGCGGCGAGTAGAATTGAAAAAGACAGGGGAGATGTGATGGTGGATTCGTTTTCGTGGAAGAAGGTGCTCGTGCATGCAAAAGACCCCAAGGTTTACGGATTCTGCACGATGTACTTTCTGCAGAATCTGGTGTCAACATCGCTGTCTTATTTCCTGCCGATTATCCTGCAAGGCGGTATGCGATTCGGCACAAACAAGGCCATCTTGTTGTCTGCGCCACCGTACTACTACGCCGTCATCCCGGCAATCCTATCATCACTTGTTGGGGACAAGTTCCAGCTACGAGGGCCTGTCATCACATTCAACTCAATATGCCTCATCATTGGATTTTGCATGCTGGGATTTACGGACCAGGTCACCGTTCGTTATGTGGGGACCTACCTTGCTACTGGCGCATACGTGGCCAACTGGGCGGCATTGGCGACTTACCAGGCTAATAATATCGTTGGACAGTGGAAACGGGCGTTCTTCGCCGCGGCGGTCACGGCATGCAATGGTGCTGGTGGTATTGCGGGGAGCTTTATTGTGAGACAGTCCGAGGCGCCGCGGTATATGACAGCTATTTGGGTCTCGATTGGGTAAGTGTTTGTTCAGTATTTCTAGACATGGCCAGTTGACCTCCTGTTTAGCTCGCATATCTTGATCATCGGCTGCGTTGCTTCTTTTTCGGTGTACTTTTATATGGCGAATCAGCGGCAGGGGAAGGGGAAGAAGGTTATTGAGGGCACGGAGGGGTTTCGATTCACGTACTAAAGGATCAAAGGCAATCACCTTACTTCCGCTTACTGCCCATGTATTGAAGAGTCTTGTTCGTTAGCTCAGCACGAAACATGCAAAATGGATTTGATATGTCGGCACATTGACTGAATATTCAGAGAGCATTCAAAGGACATAAGGCTGTAAATTGAACCAGAACCTGGTATGTTTTGCAGGCCGATTAATGTTATATTTCTGAACTGTGGAGCTTTGTATACGAGACTCAATAGGAGGTAATTGGATTACCGCATTAGGCAGCATGAAGTAGCCCGCCAATCCCGAACCAGAACCTCGAGCTTGCATTCCCGCGAGGCATTAGAAAAGGCCAAAGGTGCTTCACAGCAACACAAAGAGCATAGAAAGATGGCAACCTGATGCAAACGCCTTCTCGAGCTCGAGCTAAGGGAGTACAAGCTGCAGGGACGATGCATCGTTGACGTCGTTGGCCGGGGCGGACCTGGCAAACGGTGCTATACCCGAACCGACGTGGCTCGTGCTTAGCTTTCGCAGCGAACAGCATCTGTCTCAGCTTTGGCTACCACCTCGACGGCCTCACACTCCACTTATCGCCTTTAATTCACTCCTCAGAGAGCTTCTTTCTCTGTTTCTTGTTGATACTTAACCTTCTCGCCCTAACAAACCCTCCCCCACGGCCCAAGCGCCACCGCGCCTCCCCTGCCAGCCCCCCTCGAACGTGCAACCTCATCCCCGTTGCCCTCCGCCCAGCTTATGCACTTTCATTCCGCTTCGTCGTCATCCGCAACACTAACCCTCCCCCCCCACAACATCCCGCTTCAGCTTCGAGGTGCGCCGCACCGCCGGCCGACACGATGGTTTTCCTAGGCATATTCCGCGCCATTTACGACTACGCTCCCCAGAGCGAGAATGAGCTCGCCTTGTCCGAAGGCGACATTTTGATGGTCCTGGAGAAGTCGACCGACGACGATTGGTGGAAGGCGAAGAAGAAGGTCTCTAGCGAGGACGAGGATGAGCCCGAGGGATTGATCCCCAATAATTATGTAGAAGAGGTAAGCTGCAGGTTACGCCCATGCATGCTGCCCAGCCTCGAGCCTCTCTGGTGATCGAGCCGTAACATACTCTGATGCACATGATACATACTTGGCTGCGTTCGTTGGCCGCATCACCTCGTCTGGTTGCTAACCGCATCTCCTGCTAGGCTGCCCCTCTCCAGAAAGCAAAGGCCCTCTACGACTACACCCGCCAGACCGACGAAGAGCTCTCCTTCAAGGAAGACGCCCTTCTCGATGTCTACGATACTTCAGACCCGGATTGGACACTGGTTGGGGTGGATGGAGATTATGGCTTTGCTCCGTCAAACTACATTGACGTGAAGGACAATGTCGCAGAGGTAACGTCCCCCGCATTGCCGGCCCGTCCACCTGCCCCAGCTGCGCCTGCCCCAGATTCGGACGATGAACAGCAGCCCCCAACCCCCGACAGCCCTGTCCATCAGAGCCCTGCTGCTGCTCTCGCAGGCATTATTCAGAAGAAGTCTGAACAAACCGCGGCTCCGCGGGGAGCTATCTCACCCCCCCCTAATATTCGTCTTCCTCCTCGTAAAACCGTGCAATTCACTCCAGAAGAATCGGACGAGGATTCCGCCCCGCCGCCTCGACTTCCGAGAAGACCGGAATCGCAGCAAATCTCGCCTCCCATTACACAATATGCTTCCCCGCGATCTCCCGAATCACCACCTGCAACAGTGGTCTCCCCTCCCGCTCGAAGCGTTACGTTCGACCAGATCGACACCGAAGACCGCCAGCCTCGAACACCCCTCTCCGCTTCCGGATACCATCTCTACAACATCCACGAGTATTTGTCGCAGCCGGGCAAGAACAAGAAAATGCCCATGGTACTAGGCATCAATGTCCCTAAGGGCGTGATTATGATTGCGCCTCCGAACTCTCGTGATGGACCGCAACAAGAATGGTCGGCGGACAAGCTCGAGTTATACTCCCAAGAGGGGAAGCACGTCTTCTTGGAGCTGAAAAGACCTAGTAAGAGTGTGGACTTCCATTGCGGAGCAAAGGATACCGCGTCAGAGATTATGGAAGCGCTCAGTGAACTGTCTGGTCTTGCAAAGGCTTCGGGGCTCCGAGAAGTCCTTGCTGCAGGCTCTGGGCACTCGAACGTGCAAAAGAAGGGACATATGCTGTTCGACTTTATGGCTCAGGGGGACGACGAGGTCACGGTCGGCCTTGGAGATGAGGTGTTGATTCTCGATGATTCGGCAAGTGATGAGTGGTGGAAGGTTCGGCGGTTGAAGAACGGCAAAGAAGGAGTCGTGCCATCTAACTACGTCGAAATTACAGAAACCGTCCCCATCGCCTCCTCCTCGAGTCGTTCCGGAATCAACGCTGGACGGTCGGTGACAGAGCAGAATAGATTGGAGGAGGAAGACCTTACGCGCCAAGTCTCTAAATCGAACAGACGGCATGATAGCGATGTTAGGGCTGATCAGGTAGGACCTGGCCTGCACTTACCTGCGCGTCATTCTAGTCTTATGCAAGCGAATGTTGACCATCGTCGCACATCACAGAGAAGCAAACGCGAAAGCACCGCAAAGGACTCAAAGTCCTCGTCCAAACCGAGTGAGTAATTATCTAGATTTTCCTCCCACTTCACACTATAACATTTCGCTGGATCAGACCCTGGCATGGTCGTAGCACATGATAATTCTTGTCGTTTCGGGCACAAACACCACCACCATTATTCAATTTGCTAACTTGTTAACTAGATCCTAACAGAGTACGGACTTGGACCGATCGATCCGGATCTTTCAAAGTCGAGGCGGAGTTTTTGACTATAAAAGATGGCAAAATTCATCTCCACAAGGTGAATGGTGTCAAGATTGCTGTGCCTGTCCCGAAGATGGCCATAGAAGATTTGGAATATGTTGAGCGTGTAACGGGCATCTCTCTAGACGACGATAAGCCCCTATCTGATATCAAACGCAAGAATACCCAGCGCGCCAAGGAGCAAGCGGCTCGCTCGACCTCAGGAATCACCGTCGAAAAGAAGCCGGAGTATGACTGGTTCGATTTCTTCCTGCAGTGTGGTGTCAACCTGCAGATCTGCGAACGATACGCCATGGCGTTCCACAAAGATCAGATGGGCGAGGAGAATCTTCCAGATATCTCAGACAAGCTTTTGCGGACCTTGGGCTTGAAGGAAGGGGATATTCTGCGAGTCATGAAATATCTCGACAACAAGTTTGGACGCACCGCAGAACGAGAGAAACGAAGTGTTAGCTTTGGAGGCGCGTCTGTAATCGAAGATGGCGATGAAGCGAATGGCAGTGCTGGCGGACTCTTCTCCGGGCCTGGTGGTGTGCTGAGAAACAATACTCGTAAGGGACGTCCTGCTCCTCCGGTGCAGACCAACGACGTCGTGGATCCGAAGGCTTTTGAGCAGAAGACTGATGATACGGTTAAGAAGCCAGTTGATTCAACAGCGACTCCTCTTGCTTCCGCGCCGGTCCCTGAAAAGAAGGTGGAAGGATTTGACGACAATGCTTGGGATGTTAAGCCTTCAAGACAGCCATCTACATCTGCACCCGCACCTGCACCAGCTGCATCAACACCTCCGGCCGCAACACAACCTCCCGCTCCTGCACCGGCGCCCACTGCGCCTGCGCCTGCACCTGCACCTGCACCTGCACCTGCACCTGCACCTGCTCCTGCTCCTGCTCCACAAGTACCTGCTCTCACAGGATCTTTAGGCGAGCTTTCAATTCTCATGCCCGCGATCAAACCGGAAGTTACAGCCGCACCTTCAGCCGCCCCCCCAGCAGTGTCCCAACCACCTCCTCAGCCGGTGCAGCCTACTGGAGCCGCCCCATCACTCTTCGATCAAGTGGCCGCCGTGCAGCCACTTCCACCCCAACAGCTCGCTCCTCCGCGGATGAGGCCCCAGGCGCCTCCCCAGCAGAACCAGGGAGGTCTCATCGCTCCTCCACCCCAGCGAGCTTCATCTGCTCCCCAAAATCCACAACAGAGTGCCTTTGGACCTCCGCCGCCATTGCAGCCCCAACTTACGGGATATGGGGGCGCTCCAAACATGCACACCCAGGTCGCTCCACCGGGTGCTAGCCTGCAAGATCTTAACATGCAACGTCTACAGCAGCAGAGCCTCCAACAACAGATGACTGGCTTCCCGCAACAAAACCAAGGTTTCCAGTTCCAGCAAAATGGCATCATGCCTCAACCGACTGGGTACAACACGATGTCCCCTCCACCAATGCAGTCTCAACCGACGGGATTCGCGCCCTTCCAGCAATCACAGCCGACCAGCTTCCAGCAAGGATTTCAACCGGGCATGCAACAGGGCTTTCAGCAGAACGCCAGCCCTTTTGCAGACCCACCACGACCGCCATTCCAACCAATGCAATCCCAACCCACAGGGTTCCAGTCTTTCTCTCCTCAACCACTTAACCCGCAAGCTACTGGAATCAACCGATTCCTACCTCCCGCAATCCAGCCCACACCAACTGGATTTGGACAGACGCAGAGCCCTCCACCGATGCCACCGATGCCGCCTATGCCTCCGATGCCTCCGATGCCACAAGCGCAACCTCTTGTTGCACAGAAGACGGGACCGGCGCCGTCGATTAGGTTTGGAGTACAGCCTGCGAAAAAATTAACGCCTCAGCCGACGGGGAGAGCGAATTTGGCCAAAGCTAGTAAGTCTCCAATTAATCTGGTTGTTGTTGATTTTGTTGTTGGATGCGAGCGGCTAACAAGTAAATCAGCACCTCAGAACCCGTTCGGTTTCTAATTTTTCGAGTAGATTATGATGGATTTTTTGCTCTACCCTACCCGTTTATCCTTATTCGAATTTCGTATGCTCGGTGAATTAGCTCCAGGATATGCTCGTTCTCACACATATAGGTACTGTACATAACCGGCCGGACTCAGATATTGGGTCCAACCATGTCTGATGAAGGGGGTGCATGGGGATTCTCGCATTTATGCCAGCATTCTTCTGTCGCTTATAACTTTCTGCATGGCGCGTTGCTTCTGGATGGATGGATTCGTTCGCTTTTACTGGTACTGGTACTGGTACTGGTTGTGTGATGCATGCATATAGTTAGGTGGATTGGTGCCAATGGCTTTTACTTTTGGAGGTTAGGGCGAGGGGAAGTGGAGGGGTGGATGAAAGGATATATACCGAGTCGGTGGAGGGGATGAGCGGCACATCCGAAGGGTACCTTGGACACTATTCTCGGAGGAGGATTGAAAATATTGGAGGCTCTAAGATTAGGATATGATGAGTGAGGAGTGGATGTATGTTTTGGTGGAGGATTTTGTGATGCGAAGAGATGGCGTGGCAATGCGATGTGATGTTATGAGATAGGGGTTGGGGTAGATATTTTAATGCATGATAGAGTATGAATTTTTTAAGAACTGCTGTTCGAACACTTCGCCTTCTTTTCTCAGTCATTCTGCTAGATATCCATAGACATGCTTGTCAGTCCATGTATGTACTGGAGAGGTTAAGGACGTGGGTTGTTTTGTTGCAGTGGTGAAACGCCTGTGATGCGAAGCTTTGCCAAGGAAGCTTAGCAGCGCCCCGAAGATTTCAAGACGGGGCTGGCAGGTGTCGCAGATGGCGTTCGATCCAGCCATGACGAAGCTCTCTCTCTCTTTGCACCAGCCTCAATTGCCGTGTCAAATCATGGGAAGGTACTGACAGAGGTTTCGCCACAGGACTACCGTTTGAGGAATAGGTACAAGGATAATGGCGCAGTGCTTCCATGTAATTTAGGGGACTCGTAATCCCGGGCTTCTTACCTGGATCGTTATTTGCGGACGCGGACGCCGGGATCGCAAGGGCTGGGCAGAGACAGATGGTGGCGCGCCCTCCCCGCCTTCGAGGTGACATAAGAGGTGCAGGTGCTCCCTTCATCTGTCAGTCTTCTGATCAAATCCGCAACATCTCCTACCTCACGCTTCACAACAATCTCCTTTAAGGATAACTCCTCCCTACAAACCCAATTCAAACGCTTCTTCCTTGCTCCCGCGATTGACCCCAGGACGACACCCCCGTGAGCTCAGAACTAGCGAGCTCGGTCTCCCAGATTCCGGCCGATCACCGCGCACCCACCGCGTAAGGCTTCGACTGAACCTAACAAAACTTTGTCGCAAGCCTTTTCTCCTCACTCATCCTCTGAGCTTTGTGAATCCTGTCATCCCCCCATACCTACATACTTTGCGAGACAAATATAGATAGCGAGATAAAAGATCACAATGTCTGCGAGCCAATACTATCAGTCCAACGACCCGCAGTATCCACCGCAGAGGTCGGTGTTTTCTTTTTGTCCACCAACAACCCTCCACGCTGGGGAAATAAGCAAAACCCCACCCCCGTGGTCTTGCGTTGACAGCACATCCTCGCGGACAATGCGACAGAACGCTAACATATTCCGTCCAGCTACGGCCCACCCCAAGGCCAATACGGTGGACAGCCACAATACTATCCGCCGCAGGGACATATGCAATATCAACCGGGTCCGCCGCCGCCACAGAAGCAGAAGAAGAATCGAGGATGCTTAGGCGCTTGGTGAGTACACAAATCATAGGGTCGATTTGGATCGAGTAGGAGCTGACGGGGTTTAAGTCTTGCGGCCTTGTGCTGCTGCTTTGTTTGTGAAGAGGGATGTGAGTGCTGCGCGGAGTGTTGCGAGTGTGCGGAGGATTGCTGTTAAACTGTCCCGACCGACCGCCATCCGAGAACGGCGGTGCGATAATTGGCGAATGGGAGACTGAGGCGAATATGCATTTCGATCGATAAACGCTGGCTGGCTGGTACACGATGACTTGCAAAAACCCTGTGGTTTTAATGTACTGTTTGCGGGACTGACCTTGGTCTGGGGAAGAGGATACCTGGAGAAGAGGATACCTGGAGGGGACGGCTTTCCTGGGAAGCACACAAACATCACCCGTGGTTTCTCCTTTCTCGTCTTTTTTGGTCCTCTTTTAATGCCTTTCTTTAGGCCTTCCATTATCTCGGTTCGTAATGATATATTTCATTCCCTATAAGTTCTGCCTGTCTTGGAGGTTTGGACATTTTCATGGTGATATCAGCATATCAGTTGAGACCACTGCCTCGCGGCTGGTGGATAGTCACCTATGAGTAGGTACGTGTTTTCTGCCTTCGCTTGCTATTATGAGATGCTCTGCGATTCTAGCACCCTAGGTAGTTCATCGTTTACGATATCATCACCTCCCCGGTAAGTGCTACTCAACTCTCCAAGCTCAATTGTAAGTCGTCAGTTCCCTCTGTGCAGCTGTGAAGACTCTAGTGGCTACAGTCCCAAAATAGTTCAAAGGGACCTCCAGTTCCCCATTCGAGTTTTCTAGGAAAACGGCAATTCTGGTCGAATGTTCTCTCGTGACCCGAAACGAAAACGGAGAAAGCCTATCAATCCATAATGTCGTATGCGACTGGCCAGAAGCCTATCTAAGCCGGGATAATGAGAAGGAAATGCTTCAACTAGCGGGGTATTAGCGCTACCTTCGCTGTCTCACGTTAAGGCGACTAGGACTTTTGGCCACCAGCTCCACGAATCTTACCTCACGTATTTTGGGCACTTGGCGATTCGACACATGGGACGGTAAGCATGGGAATAGTACTTGCTGCGGCGCATTCACGGCGATGATCACTCGACACAGCCATCAAGATTTTCACCAATATCATGACGTTTATCGATACCGGGCAGGATTCCGACTCTCGGCAAAGCATATAACAAGCGTCAAACTTGCAACTATCTATGAACTTGCTGGATAGACAGGAAAAGTTAGACAACTTCTTCAATATACGATATCGAAGATGACGACAGACTCTACCTACCGCACCATGTACGTTGATTGCTAGAGCATACCTCGCTTGGATCTGCAGCCAGGAAGCTGCCTGAGGACGCTGATAAACAGCGTCTCAACTTCTGCCGGGAAGGTAAAAACAGCTTGGTGGCCGACCACCCGGCTATGTCATTGGTTTAACTGAGTCTAGTTTCGATGTATTCCCACGAGGGATATTACGAAGAGACCATTATTTTCCTATAACAGGGTTCGCGAAACCTATGAAAGTACGTTAGGCGTCTACCGCCTCCGGATATTTAGTATTTGTGCTGAATTTTGGTCACTTCCTGATGCGTGGGATGCAGGAGATAAGTCCGAGGCCTGGGCATTACCCTCTCTAGCATGGTGCTTGAAGAAAGCATAAGAATAAAGTAGAACCATGGAGGTATTCACAAAACAGATTGATTTGAAATCCCGTGAATGAAGTCTAATATGAAATAGCTTGTTATCTAGCTTATTGTACAGCTGATAAATTGGAATGAAGCTGGCAAAAGATATCTAATTAACGCCGCAGAAATGCTACAGAATGGCCGCTCGCTATGCATACATGCAATACCTAGATGAATGAAATGGAAAGGAATATCCCAAGCCTTTAATCCAGACTCATGAAAACATCCTTCAATCCTGTGTAATCCGGAGTCCCAAGACCCGACACGGGATCCCAGCCCTCAACAGCCTCAAATCCATCCGTGTCGCATCCCGGGTTGCTTCCAGACGTGATATCGCGGGCGTATTTATCGGCATACTTGTACAACACGGGATTCAGGAATCCAACGCTGCTCTTACCCGCCTTTATCCGCTCCTCGTTGATGAGGGAAATCATGGATGCGAAGAGGGGAGCAGAAGCGGAAGTGCCGTCGACGGCACCGACTTCGCCGCCAGTATAAACAGCATAGTTGTGGCCGTTGGCAGAGATATCGGGGAAAGCGCGGACTTTGCCTGAATTGTTGAATTTTTCCTTGCCAAAGGGAAGGTCGGCGTTCTTGAGGAAGTTGGATACGACGTCTTTTTGCCAGTCGGGGACACTAAAGACCTCGCTGAAACCTCCACCGGACTTGACGACTGAGTTGATAGCGACTTCAGGCTGGCCGTTAGACTCGAGTGTTCCGGCGAGGTCGTTGTTCGATTCATCGAGCTGCGTGGCGCCGACTGCGGTGACGTATGGGCATGTGGCTGGGAAGTCGGGAGCGAAGCGGTCGTCCATGCACTCGCCGCTACCGCCAGCAACACCGTCGTCGCCAGAAGAGTAGATGACAGAGACACCTTGGAGGCCGAGTTTCATGTATTCGTTGCAAACAGTCTCCATGTAAGCTGGCGTGAGTTCGTTCTCATTCTGGCCCCATGACACCGAGACAACCTTCGTCTTCATGAAGTTGACATTGCCCGCATCATCCGTAGAATCGTTGCCGACCTCGTACAAAGTGATGTTTTGAGGGTAGGTCATGGCCATAGCGTACTGGATGTCCAGATTAGACTCACCATGAGTGTTGAAGTCGCTAGGGTTGGATGTATCAAGCTTCCCTCCGAGGATTGAGACGAATTCGGGCCGAGCGCCAACAGCCTTCGGGGTGTAGTTTTTAAAGAATCTATCGAGATCTTCCGCGATATAGGTATCTGAGTTATATTCCACGATGCCGAAGCTGTTCTCTTCGCACGGCTCCTCGGAGGGCTCAGGAATGTTGTAGAGTGCTTTAAGGCATGATGGAGTGATCATATTGAAGCAGTCTTGAAGCGTGGTGGTGTTGTCGTCCTTGGAGAAAGGTTTGTGCGTGTCTCCGAATGGCTCGTGGTAAGGAGCGCGGGAGATGTCTCGCTTAGACTTGACGTCGAAGTGAAGAGTGGGAGTGATGATGTTAATGTGCTTGCTGACGTGTTCTGGAACGCTGTATTCTTCGCAAGCAACGTGGTTGCGACCAGATTCATCGTGCTCGTAGACAAAGTACTCCGTCTTGAGGAGCTCTTCAGCATCCTCGATTGACAGATCAAACTCGAGAGTGTGAAGAGCTCCCCCAACCTTCACAGAGGAGGAAGGAATGCCATGGTGAGTCAGCCACTGCAGGACTGTGTCTCGGCTCTCCTCACTGGGAGCGAAAGTCTGAGTGACCTCTTCGATCGACCAATGTTTGCCGTAATTCTTGGACAACGGGTTGGAGACGGAGTCAAGGAACTCAGGTCCTCGGTGCCAGTTGTTTTGCTTCAAACCAACGCGAAAAGGAAGACGAGTCGAAGGGTTCATCCTTGACCTTTTTGCCCATTTGGCAGGCACTGAATTTCGCTTTTCATGAACAACATGACTGTTGGTGGAAGTAGTAGGAAGACTAGACGAAACAGCAACGAGAGCTGCAATCGTTGGTAGAAGGAAATGCATGGTGAAGAGAGACGCAAGCAAAACGGAAAACTTAAGAGATGCTTTGAAGTGAATGAGTTGATGATGACTATGAAGGGAGGACTTCGAACAAACCTATATACCTATCATCCAGGCGTCCCAAGACTGTCACTTGGGCTGTACTCTGGAGGACATCCTCACAAAGACGTAGAGGGGACCTCTACGCCCGGCCAAGCCACAGAATCCCTCATAGAGGTTCTAAAATGATCCTATAGATCTGAAACTGGGCTTCAGAGCAAGCATCTCTCGGCCCCTCGCTTGTTCCCGCTGCGCCGCATGCCATGTCAAGGCCATTGCTGATTCGTTGTAAACTGAACCGGCAGGAATGAAGGAGGGTAAACGACGATTGAATGATGACGGGGGATTTTGAGAACCTGGCCAGGATCGCCTGAAACGTGATGCATGAGATATAATCCAGAGGTGCACCGCCTGTCTAAGCGATTGGGGGAGTGTTGGCCTGACGCTTGTTCACAGGGCTTAGCTAAGCTTTGATGGAGGTTGTATTGATCCTAAGAAAACAGAATCTCAAAAGGAACAAGGAAATCTGCCCAACTAATCGAACAAAATATAGCAACTTTGAGGGACGAGTTCTCATAGAAGTATTAAGAGAGGACGCTTTTCTTCCCAAGGCGAGTCCGAAGAGCCTCTCCTCGAGTATGACAGTGAAAAGAAGGGGGATGATGCGACAGGTACGTTCATTCGTTCGCTAATAATGAATCCGAGACGATTACTCAGAAAAAGTATGACGCAAGGTCCCCTGAATGAAGGCCAGGGAATCGCAGCTGCTCTGCGTGGCTCAGGCTTCAAGGTTGAAGTTGCATATGCAGATAATGCATGGGGCGAGAAAGTGGCTGTGGCCTCCGCCAAGGCCACGTTGGAGCAGTTTGTGGGTCTTTGCACGTGCTCAGCCTGAGCTTGTTCATGCGGATGCCTATTTTTGGCCGACAATCAAGAATCACGACAAAATGCACTCCGGTGGAGTTTTTCAAAGCCTTGCGATTCTTGAGGGTTCGTTGCGTGTAGATGATTTCACGTGCTCGTTCTAAGCCCTTGGTTAACTACACTCCTAAGAAACATTATCTCGTCCCACCGTCGAAACTCTTCATGAACACAGCCCGGGAAAAGGTTGCTCGGTAAAGCTCTGACTCTGCACGACCCAGTCAGCGTTGAGATTTTGATGCTCTGTGGGTCAGCCTGAGCCTCTATATTGAAGTCAAATAATACAGACCCCAAAATCCTAAAACAGAGCAGGAAGGCTCGAGAACAGCTCCCCTCGGAACCCGTTCGGTAATTGGTGAAGATGGTTGACTTGAAAGGAAGGGGAATATCTAGTTGTACGGCCATGTCACTGAGTGCAAAGCCTGGGATGACCGTTTTTCGAGAACGAGTAGATATGGCGCTTGGGAGAAACAACACCCGGAGCAGCAACAGGTGATTCTTGAGCTGTTTGTGTCATTGGCCTAGGAGCCGCAACATTCAGCAAATCGGAGCTATTCAACGGTGATATCCGATCTTGAGGATCATGTTCTCCACCACGAGACAACAGTGCCAATGATGCGTAGCACGGCTTAGCGAAGCCGCTCATTTGTTAAAGGATAATATCGCCCGACGCAGCCACAAAGCCGTTCAGTCGACCGGTGAGTGCCAGCCCACAAAATCATGCAAGTCTGAACGTCGATTTTACAGAGGATCATTCGTATTCCTTGCCACATTTTACCACAATGCTAGGGACTGGAATGAATTGACTGCGCATTGTTGTCCTGATGTATGAATCGAATTATTCATAACACCACAAAAGAACTTGAGTTGTGCAACGGAGGACAATTGAAGCTAAACACATTCCTGGACCAATGGATGGATCGCATGTTGTGAAAACGTGCACGGCGTGAGTAGAACCTGGATAGCGGGAGGAACTCCCTGGCCAGCGGATGGGTCGAAGCGCTCGAGGTTGTACTAGAGGGAGCTTGAAGATATGAGCCAGAGCAGACCGCTTTCGTTCGAGACTCAATAGCTGAGAAATTCTACAGAAGACTATGTGAAGGATACTAGCAACATGCGGTAGCAATTTGAATAGATTTGCGGCTTAATACCCCAAGAATAGTCGAGGGCTGGGCATCATTTGACACCTTAATCGAGAATATCTCTGCAATAATTACCATTCTGCTCAGGCTTGATCATGTATTCCAGTCGGGGATTCCATCAAACGAACAGAATTGCGCGTCGGGCTTGGTTACCGTGCACTCTAGAGTTGGGCTTGAGGTGTAATGTCCGTCTGGACTGCAGATGGAGAGGTGTTGGGCAGAAGCAGAGAGCAAGACCGGGAGATTCAGAACAAACCCAAGAGGAAACAGGAGTTCATGCCTTCGGGCCTATCCTTGCACATGACGAAACCCGTTGCTCCTTCTCCGGCGCCACCGTGTAAATTTCGCGAGACTACCCCTCAATTCTGGGGGCCACATTGGCAGCACGGAGAAATCCCACCGCACGGTTAGAGGCTCAACCTGCGGTGAATAACATTGCCATCCATGGTGCCCAATGCAAATCAACCCGCCGATGTCCGGTGAAGTTGAGCCGCTCAGAAAGTGATGTTGTGCGTTGTGCGGGCATTCATCTGCTCGTCGGGTTGGTGGCGTCGGAGAAAGCAGAAGGTCTTGGGGAGCAATTTCCCCAAGCCAAATGTTGAAAACCTGATTGCTTTTTTGCCTTGCCGATTTCTGTCTATAATAATCGTTCGATTCCCCAAGCTCGTGAACCACAGGTTGCGCTTGTCGAGTATATCCCGTATTTGAGGAGGCATCTCCTTCATGTCGTGGCAAGTTATGGCAGTGCACCACATGCCGGCACATCTTTGCTCCATCTCCTCAATGACATGATGGCTTCCCACACAGCCCGCCATCCCGCCAGGTGCCTTCTAGAAGGTCGTGTTTTTTCCCCAGTGGGCGAGTGATGCAGAATCTGTTGCCTTCTGCAAGATGGGGTTAGTAGTCAGGGTATCCTATTGGCCTCAGGGGAATCAACAGCTGGTTCGCTGTCTGTTGGCGAGTTCACCGGCCTATCCTTGGGAGCTCGTCCGCAGATAGTTTCTAAAGCTGACTCGGTTCTCGTAGCGTTCTTCGTGCCACGGCATTGGCTTGTATGTTTCACAACGCTACTACGTCTGCGTTAGCTTAGCCCTTTTGCGCCCTCGGTCCATCGTCCCTCGACTTAAGCTCCTCATTTCGACCAACAATCAGCCACGTCGCGCCAACCGGGGAGAATGATCAGCCTGGAGTTGACAACTCATCAGTAGGCAATGGGCAGTCTTGATGAGATCTGGGAGTGTTATTCGTGGACAAGTTCTGTTGGTTGCCGTCTGTGATGGGCCCCCAGGCATAGCCAGCAGAAGAATGCGTTGTCGCCGGTCCTGATTTGGAGGACGGTGCCCGTGGTCCTGAATTGGAATAATGTCGCATACCCTGATATACCCCGGCTGGAAACCCCCTTCTTCAAGAATGACCGTTTCGCTCCCATCTCTTATCGGCGGCAACAGCAAGATTTATACCTTTCTCTTTTCGAGTAGCATCCTGAAAGGGGAATAATATCATTGTGGCTCTTTGATACCGATCTTGTTTGCTGGTATACAGTAGAGGAGGGAAGGGCAGGGAAGAGAAATTCGGCCTTGACCGTATCAAACAACCGTACGTGAGCAGACAAGTGGGTACTTTTCAGGGGTCATCCAGGGATACCCAGATCCAGCTTCCCTCCTGCAAGTACATCCTTCCATGAGTGGTAGTTGGGATACTAAGAGCGGCCGACCTGGAAGCAGCAGCACCGAGATATCCAACGGTAGCTACAGTGCCTCGATTCAGCCACAACGGCAGCGATCTCCGAAACGTTAAGCTAAAAAGTCCTTTCAAACCGAGGTGTTGCTATGTCGCAGCCGAACCCTAGTCACACCATCCCCGTAGGTACGAATCGTAGGCCATCGAAAAACAAGGCCCAAACGCCGTCCCTGTACCCAAGGAGTCAAATGCCTCCGTCGTTGCAAGCGGCTATAGAGCCGACTATTTTCTCATCAAATGGCGCTCCAAGATCCATCCCAGCTGCGGGAAATTCCAGCGCTTCCACTTGCTATGGGTCCTCGAGGCTCCACCCTACCAACCCAGTCAATGGGGCCGCTTCCTTTTCAAGTGGTATCCAGGATCCTGGTAGCTTCACTGTGAGCCCCACAGACATGACATATTTCTCGTACGTCCCAAGTCTCCAGGCCCAAGGAAATGGGAACTCAGCTTCCCCAGCCTCCACACCGGCTTCCCCCCCCATGGAGTGTGGATGGATGACGAGTAGCTCTTCATATCAGTCCGCCAATGTGACTGCGGCATGCACCACTCAAGGAATGTCTGGGATTTATATGCCGCCAGTCTCAATGCCGCCTACTGGCGGCTTTCATTACGCGTCTGCCGATGACCTTCATGACCAAGTATATCGTCAAACGACTCCGGGTACGAGGCACTCAGGATATGCCCAATCCAATGCGCCAATGTGAGTTAGACCGCCGACCTCTGTTTTCGGTAGATTGACACACAGAGCAGGGCTGTTACCGGGGAAAATTTTACAGCCACACAACCAGATCATTGGGGCGGGGAAGCCATGTCCTTTCATCAAGGAGATAATGATAGCCGCTCGGTGGCGACGAATGGCTTCGGTAATAATGGAGCAATCTCCGAAACGTACGTTTGCCATCTTCGTAATGCAGCTGTTGCTAATATGAACCAAGGCCCTCTGTCGCCAGTGTATCTTGCTCGAAGTGTACCCAAGTCTTTACCGGACAATGGGCCCAACGAAATTTGACTCGACACAGGGAAGGGAAGCACTCTTCTACCGTGGTGTTGCACTGCGGGGTTTGCCTCAAGGAATATCATAGGAAGGGTAAGTTGTATCAAGGAAATGTACCGATTGAGGTTGCATGGCGGCTAATGGACCTTCACAGACGCACTCCTTAAGCATGAGCGAGATCGCCACCCAGAGCTTAGGAGGGCTCCTCCAATCCCTCGAAAGAAATCCCATGATTCCGTGGATCATGACATGAATGATATCCAGTGAAGTAACTTCAAGTAAGCGTCCCCTGTTTGGACCTGCATGTTCGAGTAATGGGGAGGGGGGAAGGGGGTAAGGTCGAGTCTGAAGATGCACCTTGGTATGTAGCGGCCAATGTGTGCACTGGTAGTAATAGTACTTTCCTTTGTGGTATTAATACACTACTTTTGTTCGTTTCTTATGTCAACCTTTTCTTCCTCTTTGTCGGCGTTGGTGGATCCTAGGTTTAATCAGATAAGTTAGGTATGGCGGCCTATTCTCTCTCTGTGCTTGCTTTCCTTCATCTAGTGAAGTCAAAACAAGGTTGCCGCTACGCAGCCACCAACCAGGAGAACGCGTCAATCGCGTGCGAAATGTGAGACTAGAACGTGTGGCCAAAGCTTGATTTGATATTGATCTTTCCAGGGATGTCGTTAACTTCGGTCTTGAGAGTTTGAAAGGTTACGACCCGTTCCTCGCGACTCCCACTTCACTGAAGTAGGCGCTCGCTCCTTCCGATGCCGCACAGCATCATTCTGCACATGCTCTAGTGACCTGTTTCGTTCGAAGCCGGCAGAATACTATGGCCGAGGTTGGAAGCAGGCATCATCATGGAACATTGTTGGCCAGAGTACTTGTCCACTCAGCTCCGGCCACGACTGTAATCCCGTTCAGTCGGGCCGAAACCCGCAAACGCAAGGCCCTATGCATGCGCATGCGCATGAATTTGCTATTCAAGTCGGGCGAATTCGATGGAGGGTGCAATGCAGGCTAATCCACCATCCCCCGTGGTTACCATGCTCATAGTCTTCACTTAAAGGCTATCGTGTTCTGGATATTGAAGTCCCTGTACTGAGCGGGCATCAGGTCAATTATTGCATGTCACATAATTGGTTGATGGCAAAGGGCGGTATGTGACGCTCCACTTGAGACCCCGCTATTAGGGCGTTGAGCGAGACTACTTAAACATCATGATCGTGAAGGAGGATGATTGCGGTGTGCTAATGTCTATGAAGAATCATAATCTATACCTAACAGTGTTGTAGCTATCATATTTGGGACCGAAGGATAACATTGCTTTCGGAAAAAAAATTATCCAGGGCCGATTGAATGGTGGGATTTGTGCTGCCCTCGGCTAGGCCTTGGCTGAATGTCGTACTGGAACTGCTTTGTGACTATTGGAAGAGGCTCGCCTTTTGCTGGAGACCGGGGGTGTTAATATGAGACCTGGCTTCTGGGTTCGATACTGCTTTACCTCCAGTTCATGGGCTGTAGGATCAGGCATTTCTTGAAGATGACAATTTTGGTAATCCGAAGATTCAGCCCTGAATACTGCGCTCTCTACACAGCCGGGCAAATTTGATGTATGCTTCACCTACAGAGAAAGTGGCTTTGGTATGCGGTTATGTTCCCAAGTGCCCTTTTAGCAGCCCAAGTTTGCCTTGCGGGAAGGTGGACGTTGTGCGTACCACCATGCGGGGGGACCGGAAGGGCAATAAAGCAAAGAGGACGCCGGGAAAATTCTTGATCGGTAAGGCGCATCCCGAGGGAGCCGCACGTGTATGCATAAGAAGAGGCTCAGGGAAGCATATCTCAACCTCATCTCTGTCTATACGATGAAAAAGGACGGTTGCGTCAATTATGATTGGTCGCATCATGCTGCGATGCTTTGACATTCCTCAGACCGGTGAGCCCACAGATAGGCCTTGGTACATAAAGAGACGTGCGGTGATGTGGCTGTCTTCGCTGTAGAAGTTAAAGTTGGTCGCATGACTCACGAAGAGCTGGGTTGCGGTGAGGCGGTTGAAAGCCCACGCTGGTAGTTGTACTAGATAAGGTGGCTGAGCATTCGAGGTGCGCTCTCATGGATACTAGGATGACGCTTTGGCACACAATGAAAGGTATGGGCCTGTTTCGGATCTTGATAGAAGCGCGTCACGGCTGAATTTCTCATCCGGATATTCGTTAATGTTGATTAGATGAGCTCCGAGATGTTCCCGGGCTCTTGATAGGAACCTGTCGTCTGAAAAGAGGGAGGCTTTAGGGTTATCGGCCTAGGCAACAAGGCAACGGCAACGAGGCAACAAGGCAATCGCAAGAGCCCATTAAAGCTCGGGAATTAACTCCCTCTTCTGTAATGTGAGTTCGAAGCTAGGGAGGGGATTGGTCAATGTTCTTTCCAATATCAGCTTGCACACCATTCTTTGCCCGCCTTCATGCAGTCGTTGAAATTACAATGCAGGTTGGGATGCTGATGACGATGTGCAAGGAATGAGGCTGAAAAGATCGAGTGTGAACTCGTCCACTTTGCACCTCATAACAACCGTGGGCATGAAGGAAAAAGGATGCTAAACATGCCTGAGGAAGGGACGTTAAAAACTGACGCGTTCAGGACGTATACTGAATACCAACATGGGAGTATCCGGCGAAGTTGTGTCGCACAACGGAAAATATGAGCAAGAAGGGCAAATGCACCGCCCAGATAAAGATTGCCCCTTTCATGCATGGTTCTGAGTGAGGAGTGTCATATGGACGCACACCGATTATCTCTGCATCTCCGCTGGCGGATTCGTCCTAATGCGCAAGAATGGAGTGGATGAGAGCTACGCCGCAATAAGCGCCTGGCCCTGCGGCCCGTTGACACATGAAACACTGCGTGTGAATTGGCAGTCTTACCACGGTCGATGAGAACGGAACAGCTCGATATCTTGGACAAATAGAGATCATTTATGGGCCTCTCGCTTCTCGTTGGTGAGGTGGCTAAGCCGCGCTCGGATAACGGCCTGCAGGTGGATGTGCTAAATGGCGGGCTGACGGTGTTGGCGAGTCTGCTATTGGATTAGCAGGTTTGGAACGGGAAGCGGGAACGGCCGTCGCCCATGGACACTAATGATTCCCTTAGCTCGATACTCGGATGTGTCGCTCGCTATTAGATCTCTCAAACCTATTTGAGAGAATTTTCTTTTTGCACATTCCTCGGGTTTCAGAGCAACATGTAGTAGGGCGCTTACTCTCGAGCCAAAGATCTCTTCTAATAAGCGCGGCTCTTCAATGTCATAGAGACAAGTGGAGTCGGAGCAAAAATCAGACCAACGCCAAGAAGGTACACGGCAGGAGCAGGTGTATAGTGATCTTAACGGTATACGAGGGCTTGGAGACCACATTGGCCTCTTCGTTGTCCTACACTGAGACGTCTTAGAGTGCCAGAGGGTGGGGAATAGACGAGGTGTTAGATCCATTAACGGCGCGCGGTGAAGAGGCGTGTGATTGCGGACAGGGCTGAGAATGTACTTGTCTGGGTATTTCTAGATGTTTTGCAAGGCCCTGTAGATGCCTGGAGACCTGACATTCTTGCTTGGAAGGCGGAGTCGTGAGGGTATGTTCAAGCCAGGGCACCGGAGACACGTTGTTCTTCGGGCCTTTCTAGGATTGGTGGCGCTAATAATGTGCAAATGGGTGATCGGGGTTCCAGATTGAAGCCTCGCTCAACGTCGTGCGTTGCAGTGCAACCATTATTCCTCGAGGCGTGGAGGTTCTCGTTTTTGGTCATGCTTTCTCAGACAATGGGCTTGTCAAAACGCGACCCGTACTGCTTACAGAAACTCCAGGGCGGCGAGGCAGATGTATTGGACAACGCGGTATATGACTGGGCAATTTTCTGCTTGGCATAACTTCGTCCTTCATCTGCACGGACGGTGGATGAAGTCTTGACAGCCCCGAGGGAGACAAGGCGAAAGGGCGATTCAACCTAACAGAGCGCCCTCCAGACGACGATGTTTTTGGATGGCGTTCGGGAGAGGATTTCCAACTTAGGGTGGGATTTATTCTTGGGAAGGTTTCTACTCCATCGACGCTTCACACTTCTCCCTAGTCTTCCTCCCCGCAGCTTAACGCATATTCATATAAAAAGCTAGTGCTCCTTTGGCTTCGGGATATAACTTTCTCTGGAAAGCATCCTCGCTGTTCTTTAATCCTTCTCAGGATCTACCAGTAGAGTTCGCTCGAGTTGTAGGTAGGCAAGCTGAGGCCGGACCACTTAGATGGCGCGCTGATATTTATAGGTGCCGAAGCGATCTTGATTTAACACCCACCACCCTGAAGACTCGCACCCATCCCCGCCTGCCAACAACAGGCTTGCTCGTCAACAGCAGTTCCTCTCGATACCAGAAAACCGAACGGGACTCAGGGCTCACAGTCCGCTGTCCTCACCAGGCGGGGTTCGCAAATCTCAGCAATAGATTTGGTCTCGAGAATTCCGGTACAAGGTTCAGCACCCAGCGTCTGGTATCAAGCAAGCCAGTAGGGGTATCCGGTAGTACATCTAACCCAGAAAGAAGGTGCCACGGTTTTTGTAGAGGTACGCTAGGCTGACGCAGATGTAGGTAATCAAACCGAAGCGGACAACGGAGAATGGATCGTGACAGTCTCGAGCCGAGGGATCCATATCATATGCACGGAAACCAGGAGGATATTGACAGTGTTGAGTCAATGGATCCATACCATGCCTATGGCAATCAGGAGGATATGCCGGACGAAGTCACTAGTTCGATGCCTTCACAAGGCAATCCCACGCCGAACGGGCCGAGGAACAATGACCCCAACACCGACTTTGGGGTATATCTTTCGTCCAGTCATGACAATTTGCATACCAACCAGGGTGGATCTTCTAGCATCTCTCCAACAATGCGGGGACAAGAACCTTGGTTGTATGTGGAAAGCCAGCTCCCAGAAATCCAACTCCGAGGAGGGCGCGAGACTCCAGTGCAGGATTCGATGTCAGATCCTCGGCCAGCTCCTCTACCATATATAGGAACGGATAGGTTGCCCCAATCAAGATCATTCAATCAAAGGGAGTACTACAGAGATAGCCAACGGGGAACAGTGTATCAACTGTCATGGGACAACATTGTGCAGGAAGGCATTAGCTCTGATGCGGGACATACACAAAGTTTTAGTGAATACGATGATGGAGGCGGGTAAGGACTTCAGGTGGCTCTAGTTTGGCGTGGGTTATGGATGGCTAACCCGTCCTTAGGTATAAGCAGCAGCTCCCTGAACAGGAGCATAACATGTCCAACCAATACCATACATCCGGGTTTGAAGTAGCCCCCAGCATCGAGGTGCCCGAAAATGAGCCCCAGTACTTTGTTGAACAGGGGTGAGTAGAGCCGTATCTGAATTTTTAGCGAAGACACTCATGGATAGGGCAGATTCGAGGACCAGCAGGAGCTGCCAGCTGATAGTATAGGCGCAACACAGTCCCCAAGTGCTTTAGTGTGCACAGAGAGATATAGCCGAGCAGGCTCTACCGTCTCAAGAAACCAAGACCACTCGGTGAGATGTGAGTTTTGTGGAAAACTGCTGTACGGTCCCCACGCCGATGGGAACCTTAAGCGACACCAGAAATCCTTGGAGTGTAACTCTTCTGAGAAAAGAAGGGAATGGCCTTGCGATCAATGCCATAAGGTGTACCAGAGATCCGATGGGTTGCTTGTTCATAAGCGTAAGCGTCATGGACATCCACCAGCGGAGCGGAGGGTAAAAGAAACAACCGGGTACTCCTAATGGCGACGTCCGGGTGAACAAGTCGAGGAGAGGGCCACTCAAATAACACAACGAACGTTCAAAAGTCGATGACCCGGACGGAATCCTCATATGGAAGCCCTCCTTTGTGTGTCCTCCTCCGTCCTGGTCCTGGATCCAGGTGTGCTGTTCTTCGAATATAAATCTCGTATATTGTTGTCTTTAACGTAGCCATTCTCGAGGTGCAGGGGCGACAAGATGAGGTATAATTCGGACCCAAGCTGGGTGCTGGAACCAGAGTATGGAGACGTTCGATGAGGAGACCGCCGCGGATTCGCCTTTTGCTAGACTCTCCATTTCATTGCCTAGAATCATCTCAGGGAGAACAAGGACGCATAGGAGACTCATAATAGAGTGCTATTGAGTGACGACAGGAGCACCATATTGCGGAGGTATGTCGGGAAAGAGAGGACGTGGTGAGAGGAGTTGTCGAAGGAGGTCGAGAGAAGGTTTCAAGGCACGATGCTAGCTGCACTTCAGGCAGGGCCGCTCAGGCTAGTCCGCCTCGCCTAGAGAAACTAACTACTAAGGTACCTTGAGAGCTCCAACCGCTACTGGCTCTTTCCGCATTATCGTTGCCTCTTCTTCACCGAAGTGCCTTCCAATCAACAGCATACGATAGTGATGAGACCCTGATCATCTGCAACCTGACGGCGAAGTGCCTGCTTCAGTTTGCTGGGCGAAAGCGATCTGATTCGTTCATGCCCAGATTCCCGTGGGTCAGGCATGCGGCGCACGTCAAATCATCCATCCACGGCCATGTCGATAGGTACTCGTGCGGGACGTCAGGTCTCCTGTGGCTGTGAGCGTGGGGGAGGGATGATCAACATGCTGCTGGTAAGATGGAGGAACGGAGAGAGGAATGAAGAGAGAGGAACACGACCTATTTGGCTCAAGAAAAAGGCATCGATCTCGAGACAGACTTCTTCAAAATGACCATTAGACTGGAGGCAAATCAGTCAACACGCCATCTCCATCCAAAACCTTTGCGTGGCGAATGCCATGGGCGCTAAGGCAAACCGATCCATCCACTTAGTGCTGTCTCAGCACCTCCTAAACGTGACTCGGACAACCTCATGAAGCCCATCAAGCCACACACGATGCAGAGGAGCAAATATCTCACGCCCAACTTGCTCAGAGTTGTCAACAGTCCATGCGGCTTTGCAACCGCTCTATGAGTAATGAACGAACGATGCCCTATTCCTGGTCGCTAGCGGCTTGGGTATGGCTCGCACAGATGAACGAATGAGGCGTCCACAGTTTAATAACTTCCAGAACACTTGTCATCAACTCTCATTTTCTCAAGCCCGGGTGGCCACCCGGCCAAGCAGCCAAGAATGGAAGTTGGGCATTTTTGGCCCGAACCAGCGAGCTTTAATCGGCATAAAAGCACAGCGGCATGGGAGCACTCGTATCCACAAGTATTAGACAAATTTCGAGCTTGTACGAAGCATGATACGAACTTCTCCATGAAGACACTGAAGGTAGCCTTTCCTAGATGGCCCCGTCCTCTCCACTCACCACCGGAGTGGTGTCTAGAATGTATGATCTCCTTTCCAACGATTTGCGTAATAGCATTCACTTTTCTCTTTACAATATCCCATCCAACTTAAATCTAAACTAAACCGCACCAATCCCAAGCCACCAACATCTTGACATCCTTGTTTCAACGTTATCAGTCGTTTTGGGCATTGCATTTGCTCGCCAATGAGCTGCCTCCTCGGCAGCCTCATGCATACACTCCCACGAATTCTCCGAGCCAGCCGCGGTGCCTTGTCGCCCACCTTCACGCTTCAAACCCACAGACCCGCATACACGACAAAAAGTGGCCGGGCATATTCAAACACAACCGTTCTAGATAGACATTAAGAGTCATTACATATTTACAAGAAAAAGTGCAGATATGCTAGTGCCCGATGCAGCCAATCTGAATAGATGACAAAACCCAACCCAACCTGTATGCCCAAAATTCTGAGAAAAAGATGCCCATATGCAAGGGTATGTGAAGAAAGGCTCCCTCCCCCAAAGCATTCGCCAAAAGGAAAATGCTCAAAACCCAAGGGTTAGCCAGCCCGCAGTAAGCCCCGTGAATAATATGGTAGATGCACCCAACTCCTCTTTCGCGTTCATATTTTCCTCGCAAACGAAAACCAAATACGTGTCAGACGTGATTGGGAGGTATGTGTCGCGTTGTCATTAGTTCAGCCCTCGAAAAACATTAAAGACTCGTTACTCTTACTCCGCGTGCAGCGTTCATCCTCTGCGGCCGGAGATTTATTACAGATTCCAACTCCTTCAGCATACTGTTGTTCGCATCTCTCTGTTCGCGTAAGGAGACCTGGCGGACCCGGTCTTCTTGGATCTTTTGCATTCGTTCTTCTCTCGACAGTGTGGGGCGTGTTCGGGGTATTGCTATCGCCTCAAACACTTCATCGTCAGAGTTGCTGCCTTCTACGCTTGATGGTGCGGATTGTCGTGGGCTGAGCAGGCCACCATTCAGGGCTCGGAGGGCGTCAGAAGGACTGCCTTCTTCAACGGCAGTCAACCCACCAAGACTGGGGACTGGTGATCGTAAACCACTAGAGGCCTGGGATATCCGTCGTTCGTGCCTGTCGATATTGAGGGCAAGGGAAGTTTTTCCGGATTCCCAGGCTTGCATCAGACTCTTCAGATCAGCACCGATAGACTCGTACTGCGCCATGAGATGGGAACCCAAATCGGTTATATCCTCCGACTCCTCAAGAGTCTTGTTAGATTCCTCGCGTAAAATTTGCATCTTAGCCTGGAGACCACGGATCCCCTGAGACAAGGAGCTGAGCTTCCTAACAGAGTTTCGCAAACGTTCCCGACTAGGGGTTGGCTGGATCTTTTGTGGAGACGGCAGGACAAATTGCTCATCTTCGCTAAGTATGCGGTTCAGTTTTTCACTCCAATCTCCTGTAGGGGCAGCCAAGCTTAACATAGAGTCCACGGCTACAGTCCACCGAGCGAAATCAGGCTTTCCACCATCCGCCTCAAGGGCAAGAAGCGAGCAAAGATAGACGCGGCGTAAAGTGGAGAGACGGTATTGCAAGATACGAAGAGCCTTCAAGGTTTCGGCATCCTCAAACTCTGATTCCGAGTATCCCTGTGCCGCCTCTTGCAGATCAGGGTTGCTGATGTCGTAGACATCCAGATATTTCTCCAAATCATCCTCCTCGACGAGCTGCTTCAGGCTCCCACAATGCTCGGCAAAAATTGGGATGGCACTAGCAAACGCGGCGCGTAGACTTCGACGCAGGCGGTGACAGCGGCGTGCCTGTCCCTTTTCTTCGATTCTTGAGATGGGAGGAAGAGGGCTGCTACTGCATGGAATTCAACGGATATTCTTGCTTTAGCCAGGAAGGGAAGAATGATTACTTACAGGCGATATCCTCGTGAAACGAGCTCTACCTCCTGAATCAATGCAAGAGCCGATGACGTCGACGCTTCAAACGCCTGCAAGTTTGTGACCAGGGCTGAAGCCCCCTCCACGGCTTGCTGCCTGAGGTACTGTAGCCACTGGCGCCGGACGTACGCGTAGCAAGTGGTTGTGACTGCGGCAAATACCAGCAGCACCACGAAAAACCTGCCCTTGCTGAACCCATTTGCTCGGCCTCGGGACCAGTGTACAAGCCAGACGAGTATGAACGCGGTCGCTCCTGTCAAGGCAGCACCTGTCAGATTGGTGGTGGCGACTCTGAATTCTCGCTGTTGGGCTCGTTCGTCGGACGCGAAGTTGGGGATGGCTGCAGCCCGAAGACCCCCTTGCTCACTTAAAAGCTGAGAGGCGACAACGAGGTACCTAAAGTGTTCTAGAAAGCGCTGGTTGTCCGCTCGTCCTAGCCTCGAGTTCACCGCCCTCTGTGGATTATGCATAAGCAAATGCAGTAGTAGTGCTGGAGTAACATACAGAGCATGCGCCGTGGATCCTAGCAACCGAACTAGTACTGCCGACTTGTATTCGCAGCGGGCGTGGGAGCCGATCCCGTATTCTGGACTGGAGCGTCGACGGGCCTCGGGGGGCGAAGCTGTGCCTCTCCGGTGGTGGTGAGGACGATGTGGTGGGCGAAGGCGGGCTTGTCCCTCTTCCTTCACCTGGTGTAGCTGTTAGCTCGGGGTGATTCATAATTAGGGCTCCAGGCGGTCGACCTTCTAGAAATTCCGCCAAGGGTGAGTCCTCGTAGATAACGTTCTCCATCGACTCTCATGATTCGGCGTCTCGTGACTGCCGCAGCTGGATCGGGGAAGCACGCGCTCTTAAGGCGACATGCTCTCACAGCAGGCACAGTCAGTTGAGATTCTGGTTCGGCTTCCAGTCAGAGATGTGTCGTCTGCCGTCGAGCTCGTTGGAGCAGAGCAATTGTCCTGGGGGAAAGCGCGCGCCCCGTGAAGCGTGCGAGGTGAGAGTAGGGAGACGTATGGTTTGGCGCGGCCTCGTCGGCGGCTGGACAGAATTCGGGGAGGGTCAGGGACCGTCGAACTGGGGCTGGGGTCGAAACGGCGGCGGGCGGAGATGAGCCGTGGTGTGGTTGGTTACCGAGCCACTTGGCCTCTGTAGGCGGTGAATGTCGTCGTGGTCCGACCTTATGTCATCCACCACTCAGGCTTCTTCGTCCATCCTCAACCACACCTCTTCATCAGCCCTCTGACAAATTCATACGAGGCGCACTGCCAGCGTGCAATTGATCATGTCGCCGTGACTCGTGGGGATCTGCACCTGCCCTTAATACTCTTCTATGTATTATTTGCCTTGGAATCGGACGTACCTGGCCCTCCTGATTACTACTTCTTAGCAACCGAGGAATCTTGTCTATCGCAATGTCAGCCCTACGCTATCTGCACGTCGACGTAGCTTGGAGATTTTTAGGAATCCATAAGGCGTTCGGCATTTGCCTGAGGCCAATATGTGATCCAGCGGCCGGTGGGTTGATCAAGGAGTGCATCTCGTGCGGCACCGCAGGATAGTGTCTAGAGGCTTGTCGAAGGGTCGGTCGGCATTGTCGTGGACTCGTCTTTGAACTTCTGACGGGGGAACTCGGGCTCGAGGGTCCGGAATGCCAATTAAAGTGCTGACAAACGTGACATAGACACCCAGCCAAGTAAACCCACACCAGTCCATCGCCATCTTCTGGCAATCATATCCATGCGGCACTCTTTAGCATCTTCGCACGACTCAATAAAAGTGCTATCGGGCTTTTCGTCTGACCCTAGCGGCTGCTCGAGTCCTCTCGACCCTGCAGGCATAGTCGATTGAAGGTGTCTTGTCGCAGCTCACTCACACGGCCGGTTTTCTCATTGTTTCTGTTGACTCTCTGCTGAGTGGTGCCTGTTTGGGGCAATTCCAATGAGGAATTCGAAACGGCTCGCCACACGAGACTGTGTTGGATGGCTGCAGTAATTCATCTTAGGCTGGGGCCATGTAGCATCCCAGGCACATCTGATTCCTGGTCATCCGGCGCGTTCACTCTGTGGCAACATTGTATCTCAGAACAGTTAGCCCGCGTGTCTAGATATAGCCTCTCTCGCGAACATCAAGACTTATACACTGCATGTAATGCCCGGGGGTGCGCCTCTTGCATGCTCTCGTCACCAAACACTTCCCTTTCTTGCCGGACCCCAATAGCGTTCATTTCTCTTCAGCTATCGTCTGCACAGCCGGGCCATCATTCCTTTGTCCTATCATATTTCCTACGCGAAGGCTCTGTTATCACCCCTTCAGCCACTTTCTCGTCACAAGCAGGATCTTTCGACCCTTTCCTTCGTATATCAGTGCCGAAATTCCATGCTATCGCATCAAGTCAGCACGGTCTACAGCTTCGCAGTATTCGCCTTTGGTTCTGTCATCCATCTTTTGGCTTTTTGGTCCTTCTGTAATCCATTCACCACCCCATCAGTTTAGTCTAGCAGGCCTGGTACCAATGGATGAACACATGGTCAGCGCTCTTGTGTCTACTGTAGAGTTGATATCCTCAACTCTTGACGCCGCCCCAGATAGTTGGCGTGACCAGCTGCAGACAATCAGGAATACTACCGCCTCCCTGGAGCTCATTGACTCGACTCCGAACGAAACACGAAGGCGATGGCAGATACCTCTCATCAGTGTCTTTCAGCGGGTAGCTTTTGCCGATGCGGATAATGGCGGTGTTCCTGACGTAGCAAACTGGTGCTTGAGACAAGCGTTGACGCAGCTTCAACTATATCCCGAGGATGTTGACCTCCTCACTCGTAGGATGTCTTACCACTACACTAAATTCGGCCTAACTAGTGAACAGTGATCGGGCAGAACTGGCTTCTTCGAGCACAGAAGTCTTTGGCAAAGATACACCACAACGAGCGAGGCTCATCCAGCAGCGGAGCCAGCTACGGCCACCCATTGTCTCGAAGTGAAGAGGAAAGACTAGCGGCCAGGTCTGCTATTGAAGCAGAAGATCGACTCCACGCAGCGGACTATGTTGAAGCCCGCGGCATTCTCCTCCCAGCCACTGAATACCTGAAGCGTGCAGTTGATGCTGCCCGAGCTCAGGGGAGGTTGAATGGAGTGCTTCTTGCGGCGGTGAGAAAGCCACCGCTTTTTTTTTGTTCTTCTGCTAACACGATAATGAAGGCCGCAGAATCATTCATGAGCTTAGGCAACGTATCGTCGACACGCATCAGTGGGCCATACTTTCACGAGGCGCTTGATTATCTCCGCGAAGCGAGTGGGCTACAAGGTTACATGCTCCCAGCACATTTGCAGCAGTGAGTTCAACCGCAACCTTATCGCCCCGAGAACCTTTCTAATGATACTCTAGATATCTTGAGGAATACGGCCCGTTGGATACCATCACCTAGGGCTTGTCTGAATACTACTCTGTCGTCGGGGACAGGGGCCGCAATCAACATTCACACTTAGTGCATAGTACGATACCCAGGCCTGGTGCCGTCATCAAATTTTGTAGCAATTAAAGGCACAATTCTCTCCATCTTCCAATCTGCAATATCAAATCGCTGAATGCTTGTGGCTGAATGTATGACATGGTGATCTGCGCGGCTGAGAAGACCTAGAGAAAGCAGCGATCCCGTACCCTAGCCTTCTATTCGACCGAGAGCAGAGATTAGTCGCACGGTGTCGAGAATGCAAGGCACTGTTGATCACATAAGCATACTGCCTTGCGGTCGGGAGTTGGGAGTTCGGGGTGGGCGCTTGGGCCGTGGGTCGGCGCCCTCGGAGTTTGACGGCGCGAACGCCGACCAGCCAAGTTGCTGGTCCGTAAACACCAGTTCTCACCGTCCCTTCCGGTCCGACCACTGCTATTGTGTGACAATCTGAAAACAAGAGCACCAAAGGTTTCATTGTCTTCCGCCCTGCAATTCCGAGCGTTCCGAACGACGCCTCAGGAATCACATCGACTGTTCCTCACCGCTACGAAAAAGACTCACCGGCCTCGTAACCCTCCATTGCCCCCGACATCTCCAGCTTTGCGATTCGGCCGACACGGAGCTATCGTCCGAACAAACAGGATATTTCGCGTGTCTACCCTAAACGGCTGCTAGAGCCCTTCGGCTAGTCGTGGAAGCCATGAATGAAGAGCGTGAGCTAGCGATCAATCCCATCGTGCAGACCAGCGTGCAGCATAACACCCAGGTCAGTACTAAGACGCCGACGCAAAGTAGTGCCTGTACATTCCAAGAAAGCAGATTTAGGCAGATGGATTGCTGACTCTTGCCACCTAGGTCGTCTCGAACATTCGAAATCTCACGGCGTCTTTGTTCGGTGTCGCCGCCGGGACTCTAGGCCTGGAGTCATATCCAGGCTTCATCTTCTATCTCGTCGGGACGCTGATTGTTTCCAGCCTAGTGTTTGCCCTCCGGGCAGACGGAAAGCCAGCAGAATATTTCCACCGACCGTTAGGGGATCTTTGGGGAGGCGACGTCTTCAGCGGGCTGAGCAGCTTCGTGCTGACGTGGACCCTGTTCTACGGTCTTGTAAGGGCATGAGGATTGAGAACGTCCGCATAGATGAGGGCAGAGCAGATTGACTCCAAGGCGATTGGAGATGGACGGCTGTGGCGAGCTGCAGGCCAGTATATGAGCCAAGGCGACGCACTCCAACGGGGTATCCTTCACGACTCGTCGTTCATTCCGCTTTCCTCCTCACCGCACCTCTGTCGAACCGTCGACCCATCGTCGCACCATCAATCTGGATGAGTGATCTGGTTGGAAGTTTAGAAGCATGGCCGTTTCCCGAGATTCGCAATGAGATGCAGGAGGACTGTCTGGCCTATTCGGGGGTGCACCTGCCCGACAAAGTAAGGGCCTCGGGCTTGGAGTAGGTAGATCTTTGATCACCGTAGCAACAAGTCTACTACAAACTCTCTCCCAAATGTATACCTCCGTTCGTTTCGAGCAGACATCTCGGCTTGGCACTGTGATTTTGATATGGCCCGTGCTCATTCCAGGGTTAATGGATTTTATTAGTCATCAGCGCGTGAAAACGCGTTTGTGCGTGCTCGCGTTTGTCACAGTGCCCAGGGATCTTCTGCCTCTCACAACCAACGCTTCCTTCTAACCGTTCCCTCACGAATACTATTCTCGTCAATCTCATCAATCTCTTCGCTCTCCACTACATCCGATCTATACACGCCATATTAAAAAAGTAGGTGTCGTTGTCTGCGTGCCCACAGATGCCCCCATGCTAATCAAGTGAAGTGCTTGAGGCACGCTTAGAACAGGCCAGTCTTCTGAAGAAGGTCAAACATCCCCTCCAACTTCTCGTGAGAGACCCTAACTCTGCAGTAGGTGGTCGATGCAATCAAAGATCTGGTCCAAGATTGCAATTTCGATTGCAATGACTCCGGTATTGCGCTCCAGGCAATGGACAATTCCCACGTTGCCCTCGTCTCCATGATGCTTAAATCGGACGCCTTCCAACCCTTCCGATGCGACCGAAACATCGCGCTTGGTATCAATCTCGGCTCGCTCACCAAGGTTCTCCGCGCCGCACAGAACGATGACACGCTCACCCTGAAGGCTGAGGACGCGCCCGATGTTGTTAATTTAGTCTTCGAGGCGACCGACTCAGACAGGATCAGTGAGTATGATATCAAGCTTATGGATATCGATCAGGAACATTTGGGCATCCCCGAGACGGAATACGCGGCCACCATCTCTCTGCCCTCAGCCGAATTCCAGCGCATCTGCAGGGACTTGAGCGCCCTGTCGGAGTCTGGTACGCACACACATATCTATTTATTTATACAAGTTAGCTAACGAGAACTCACAGTGTCGATCGAGTGCTCAAAGGAGGGTGTCAAGTTCAACTGCCAGGGCGACATTGGCTCGGGCTCCATCCACCTCCGAACTCACACCAACGTCGAGAAGCCCGAAAACAACGTTGAGATTGACATGACCGAGCCTGTCTCTCTCACTTTCTCCCTCAAATATCTTGTCAACTTCTGCAAGGCTAGCGGCTTGTCTACCCAGGTCAAGCTTTGTCTTTCCAACGAGGTTCCGCTCCTTGTCGAGTACGGGCTCGTCAACAACAGCTACCTAAGATTCTATCTCGCTCCCAAGGTGGGCATTCGGGCAATCCAACTGCGTAATGAAGTCACTAATGGAATCAGATTGGTGATGAGGAGTGAGCGCATCACGACTCACTGCGGTATGACCCGCACCTCTTTAGGATACACTTGTGGATTTATCACGGCGGAGCAAGCAATGTCCTTCATATGCACTCCAGGCGTCTATCGGGTATTCAAGGGTGTTAGATTGGCACTGGGGTGGGATGCGGGATTAAGTTCCAGGATCTCGGTGAAACTGGGGGACTGCCCCGCGGACGTCAGAGAGGGGCAATCAGATAACTCTCAAAAAAAATCAACAACATACACTGACCCTCGTTGTTGGATTTGCAACGTCGCTCCTTACATTTTCCTCGCATTCTTGTTTTTGGGTTATAGCTGTGGCAATGGCTTCTAACACGCTGATCCCCGAAACCCACGTCCTAGCGATTGCTAGCCATGTAAGAGCCACAGGACAATCCGCACCGCGGTCTTCGGCTGATTCATTGTTAATAGGTAGTATATGGGTGAGTTCCTTGAGGACGATAGCGCGAGGCCAAGAGACTGATGGACACTCGAGATATGTGGGGAACAAGATGGCATCATTTGTCATGCAATCTTTGGGATGCGATGTGTCTGCGATTAACACTGTGCACTATAGTCAGTCAACATTCCTCAGCCACCCCAAAATCCCTTTCCCCGAACTAGATAGAGAGAAGATTGATGCCGGAAGCAGGTAACCACACGGCATACAAACAAGTCAAAGGTACCAAGACGACAGCGCAGCAGATACAGGAGCTATATGAGGGATTGAAGCAGAGCAGTCTGAATAACTTCGATCTCCTATTGACTGGATATGTGCCTAGCGCCGAGGCTGTACAGGCCGTGGGCAAGATTGGCAGAGATTTGAAGTTTAATGCTGCGACGAAACCGGGATCCTTTTTTTGGGGTAAGCTCTCGAGACCGGTTGGGTGAGGGTAGTGGGGTGGGTGTGGCTGCAGATACTGATTGAGCGCAAAGTCCTGGACCCTGTTATGGGAGATAATGGACAACTATACATACCCGAAGACGAGGTTCCACAGTACAAGGCCCTACTCCGGGAAGCAGATCTTATTCTGCCAAACCAGTTCGAGGCGGAGTATGTAAACTCTTCCATCCAGTCCAATACTAAACTATCGCCGGTCCTTTGACAGAAGTCTGCGACTAATATGTATATGAACTTGTTAGGACGCTCTCAGACATCGCCATCACCGACCTCAATTCCCTCGCCGCCGCAATCCAGGTCCTGCATAAGACATACCAAGTTCCACATGTCATCATAACATCACTGCGTCTGACACCAGACAACCAGACGATACCCTCGCGAACGCCGTCTCGCACGGCGTCCTCCAAGCCCTCGCCAAACATATCGTTTACCAGCGTCACGCCTTTAGGGCCACTGGAACAGAATGCAGATGCAGATATTTCACCCCCTTCTACACCAACCCCTTCCTCTAAATCCCAATTCAATCCGCCCCCCTCCTCCCAAAACCTCACCATAATAGGCTCAACCGCAACCTCCACCCATACCCCTCGCCTCTTCCGCATCGACACGCCTCAACTCCCGCTCTTCTTCTCCGGTACCGGGGACATGTTCGCCGCACTCACGATCCCACGCCTCATCGAAGCCGTGCACGCATCTCCAACACCCAATCTCCATTCTCTTCCCTCCTGGCGCTCCCCTGATGATGTGCCAGCAGAGGAATTGCCGCTCGCGAAGGCGTGCCAGAAGGTGCTTGCGAGCATGCAATCCATCCTTACTAAAACGACGGAGAAGTGCGAACGGGAGATGAAGCGGTATGATGAGCAGGTGGAGAAAGAAGGATGTGGAGTTGGGCAAGAGGCGGAGAAGGAAAGAGAGATGAGGAGGCATTTGGCCCTGATGAAGGCGAGTGAAGTGGTCGTAGTGCGGCATATTCGGGAATTGGTGGAGCCGCCTGAGTTGGAGAGGTTCAGGCCGAGGAGGGTGGAGGAGGGGAGGATGGTGGATAAGGATACTGGTGCGGGGGCACCGGATGAGTTGGGAGCGGTGAAGTTAGGGATTGGGAGGGTGAGGGAGGGGGCTGTACAGGTTGTTGGGGGGAAAGGGGTGTGAGGGGTGGGTGATGGGAATGGTAAGAGGGCGGGTTGGTTGGGTGGGGAATCACAAAATGTGCACTTGCATGCATCGTTGAGATGCCTCAGCGAGGATTTTCATAGAAATCTAAATCTATGGCTGAAGGGCTCGACCCCACCCTGCCTGCATCCATGAACCCAAGGCAGAACCTTTGACTCCTTTGAACCAAATCAGTTGTGAACCACGAATAGAGTTATCACCGTATCCATCCACCTTGCTCTCTAGATATACAGAGAGGCGATTAGACGCCATTGGCAACTGCACCACCGAAGCCCCCAGTGCTGCCGAAGCCACCAGCGCCTCGTACGCTCTCCTCCAACTTCTCCACCACTACGACTTGGGGCATGATGATCTACAAAAATCAATTAGCCTCGGCTCAACTCATTCAGACTTTCCCATCTCCTCTGTAATCTAATTCTCTACATGTTCGTACAGATATGAAAAGAAAAGGAAACATACCTTCTCGACAATCAACTGCGCAATGCGATCCCCAACCTTAATCTCGAAATCCGTCTCGGACAAATTTGCCAATATAACACCGACCTGGCCTCGATAATCAGCATCGATGACTCCAGCCATAGTGTCGATCCCGTGTTTAGCAGCGAGGCCGGAGCGGGGCGCCACGCGGCCATCTAAATTCCCCCAATACGTTAGTAATGTGTTCTTGTTCGAGGAATGGGAATGTTGAGGGAAAGATGCAGCCTCACATGTCCCAACCGGCACCGCAATGCTAATATCGGTATCCACTCTTGCCCTGCCCCGCGCAGGAATCACAACATCCCGCGCGCTGTATAGATCGTGGCCTGCTGCGAATGCGCTCCCTTTTGTTGGCGCCGTCGCCTTGTCGCTCAGGAACTGCACCTGCAATTGCGTTTCCGCCGCTGCTGCTGCCGCAATGCTTGGCGGTTGGAGGGTGGATGCGGGCTGCCCGATGGCGTGTGTCGGATGGTGGTGCTCGGCGGAGGTCATGGCGAGGGGTGTTGGAGTTGCGGAACCGGAGTCTGTGCCTCGGGGGAGCGTGGAGTGGTGTGTGAGGGGGGTGGGATCGATGACTCTGGTGCGTTTGGGGAGAGGGGATGATGGTAGCGAGGGAGGCTCGTGGGTGATTGGAGCGGGGGTTGAGGCGTCATCTGCCATTGTGGGTACGAGAGGTGCGGTGAGGGTTGGTTGTTGGTGAAGACCGCGGACGCGTAAATTGGTGGAGGAAAGGGCGGTGGAGAAGACGCGTGAATTCAGCGCGTCTGATTGGTTGGGGATGCAACTTCCTTCATTTACAATATTTTCGGTCTCGGATGTCATGTGCTCTTCTCCTGGTCTTCTGTTTATACATAGTGCCTTCCCCTACGTCCCGTCTCTATCACTGTAGTCCTCATCTTGTTTTTGTCTTCTTCTTCTTCTTCTTCTTCTTCTTCTTCTTCTTCTTTTCCTTCTTCTCTACCCTTCGACCTAGCTAGGTTCGTGAAAAAGAGTGAGTGTCGTCGAGCTGAACATGAACCCATCAACCCCATGGCAAAAAAAGGCCTTCAAATTCCAGATCTTGAACCCTGGAGGCACTCCCCTCTATTCAAAATACAAATAAATCCCACAAAACAAAATACGAGAAAGCAAGGACATTGCTGGTCAACCTAGCTTCTTCATCACCATCACTCTGAAGACCATCTAGACTTGGCTTCTGTGCGCGAGGAATAAAGGATAAGTTTCTTTCGATGGCCCTGGTTTTGGCAAACACCTTCGGCCCCTTTTAGCACATACAAGTGTTTGAAGAATATTAACTCCCGGCCCTTAGCTGATGCGGGTCTGACGGATTCTGACCGAGGCCGAGGCGGATCAATTTGAAATACGTCAACACTAACTGAGAATAGGCTTGCCTCATATCCTTTTACCAACCGCCTCATCCATTTGAGCTCTCAAATGAGTACATAATCTTGTGACCTTGCAGACTGCCGCACTCCTCATTTTGAGCCTCCACCCACAAGAAAGGCCCACATATCGCTTATCCATGAGCCCCTCCACCAAAAAGCCTCGACGGCCGCTATCCGCTTTGGGACTTGATGGGCGAGTGAAACCTTCCGAGAATTTCTCCAACATCAGTCACACCAATAGCGTGCGGCAACACTAGCCTGTAAACTTCCGTGGGCGAGAACGTGCTCACCAAATATTAAGCTGTGCCATGCGAGGCTTCATTTGAAATGTCATCCAACGAAGTTGACCCTGCCGCATCAACTTTCTAAGTATTAGATAGGTCGAGGACGAGGAAATGTGGACCCAATGCAGCTGTCCCGCTCACCCCCTCCCTGCGGTGCAAAATGCAAGTAACAATCTAAGTGCGAATAGGCCGCTCTCGAAGTCAAATTTGAGCAGCCATGATTATTCCAGAATCCTTCGATAGGCTTTCCCGAAACAGTTGGGACTACATGCATTCGTAGGGGCCTATTTCTGCACGATCGGGGGTTTTATCATATGTGCACATAATGCCTTTACAGCACTTCGTTCGCAACGCTGAAGACAATCCTAATCACGCCTGAGAACGACTAATTTCAAGTAGTTGCAGCTCTAACGCGAAAATCGCCGGCGATCGTGAGGAGAGTCGAGTAGTGAGAAGTTGTAGATTTGTTCTACACCTAGCCGACAGGTAATGAAGTCAGAGTTGTTCACTTGTGAGCTAGATCCCCACAATCGACACATGCATGTCAACGCTAAGCATTCGACAGGACATTAGTCTCCGAAAAGCACGCCTTAATACCGCCACCGATCGTGCCGGCTTTCCTAAAGTCCATGCAGTATGCTGTGCAGCTATTCAAAATCTTGTCACATGTTGACACTCCCATACTGCGATATCTCAATTTCTATTTGCGAAGAAGTATCAATGCCATGGAATTCCCTACGCTGAACCATGAGAAGCGTATTTTGATGTTTCTACAGGCTTGAGCCGATTTGACACACCTTTTCCGAAGCTTAGAACTGCATGCCTGGCGCACATGGATAACCCCTCTTCATAGGCCCCAGTCCCAACACTAGCTCTGCTCAATTCCTATCCCTTCCCCGTTTGTCCTCCCTGCCGCTCCCACAACCCCACCGCTGAGCCGGCGCAATTAGACTGTGCGTCCAGCCTCCGGACCATATCACGGACTCGGGACACGGGGTTGCCCTCCTAGATATCAACTGTACTTAAAGCCTACCCCGCTCCTCCCCATTCAGTCTTGTCTTAATTCGCAGCTCACTCTTCAGTGACACCCCTTCATCAACTCTTTGTTACTGAATCGAACCTCAACCACCCAACATGGGTATGAAGCTCAAGAAGCCTGAGGGTGCCGCCGGTTCGGCCGTGCCCGCCATCATGATCGGCTTGTTCGTCGCTTTTGGTGGCGTTTTGTTTGGGTAGGCTACCTTTTTGCTATTCTTGTGGTTCCAATTTATTCTTACTTCTTATAGATATGACACTGGGACTATCGGCGGTATCCTAGGCATGCACTATTGGAGGAAAGAGTTCTCGACGGGTTTTACTAATAAGAAGGATGGTCTCCCCGACATCACTGCCAGCCAGTCTTCAGAAATAGTGTCTATCCTCTCTGCTGGTACATTTTTCGGAGCTCTCACTGCTGCCCGTATGTTTTCGCTCAAATCACCCTCGACATGACCTGCTGAAGCGTCTCCAGCCACTGCTGATATGATTGGACGACGCCTTGGCTTGATTGCTTCGACTGCTGTCTTTACTTTTGGCGTCATTCTCCAAACCGCCGCTACTGCTATCCCTATGTTTGTCGCTGGCCGATTCTTCGCAGGATACGGTGTGGGCATGATTAGCGCGATGAGTGAGTGGTCTCGTCTCCGGTCAGAAAGAACTCTATACTGACAATATTTAAGTTCCACTTTATCAATCTGAGACAAGCCCGAAGTGGATCCGTGGCACCGTCGTCGGAGCCTACCAGTTGGCAATCACTATCGGCCTTCTCCTTGCGGCCATCGTTGATAACTCGACAAAAAATCGAAATGACACGGGCTCCTATCGAATTCCTATCGCAGTGCAATTCGCATGGGCGATCATTTTGTTCGTTGGGTGCGCCTTCCTCCCCGAAACGCCTCGCTATCACATCAAGAAAGGCAGGCCTGAGAAGGCGGCGAAATCCCTCTCCAAGCTGAGGAGACTTGACGTTGACCACCCAGCTCTCCTAGAAGAACTTGGCGAGATCACCGCTAACCACGAGTACGAGCTATCGTTGGGCAGGGCAACTTATATCGATTGCTTCAAGGGAACTCTTGGATTTCGCCTTCTCACTGGGTGTCTCCTCCAATCCCTTCAGCAGCTCACTGGTGTCAATTTCATCTTCTACTATGGCACTTCGTTCTTTCAGAATTCGGGAATCAAGAACCCCTTTATTGTGACTATGATTACATCCGCGATCAACGTTGCTTCAACCTTCCCTGGTCTATACCTCGTTGAAACCTGGGGTCGCCGTAACCTTCTCCTCTTCGGCGCTGTCGGTATGGCTGTGTGCCAATTCATCGTCGCTATCACTGGTACTGTCGCCGGAGTCGAAAACATGTCAGCTCAGCGAGCGTTGATTGCATTTGTCTGCATCTACATTTTTTTCTTTGCATGCTCCTGGGGACCTGTGGCATGGGTAGTAACTGGAGAGCTCTTCCCTCTTAAAGTTCGAGCCAAGTCTCTATCTATGACCACCGCCTCTAATTGGCTTCTAAACTGGGCTATCGGATAGTACGTCTACCTAACTCAAAGCACGCATTCTCACAAAAACTTGCTAACATGGAAACCAGCGCAACGCCCTATCTCGTCAATAACGAACCTGGTGATGCCAATCTCGGTTCCAAAGTCTTTTTTATCTGGGGCGGCTGCTGCTTCATCTGCATCTTCTTCGTCTGGGGCATGATCTATGAGACTAAAGGCCTCTCTCTCGAGCAAGTCGACGAGCTATATGCTAAAGTCAATCGGGCCTGGAAGTCGCCTGGTTTCGTGCCAACAGTCTCTTTCCAAGACGTCCAGGATGCACATGCCGATACTCGGCGTATGAGCTTGGTTGAAGTGGAGAATGAGGCTATTCGCAAGAAGAGCGTTGTGTACAATGAGGGTCAGGGTCCTTTGGGTGAGAAGGAGTACTAGTCTGTCGGCTCGTGGTGGCATTTGATGCTGCTTCAATCGCTCCTGGCATAGGAGATGATTGGGAAAGGATTGTTCTGCTCCTTTCTCCGAAGAGGGGGAGCTGTAACTACGTCTGCGGGTTTGGAATATCCGGACTCAGTTGTAGACCAAGACATCACTTTGTAAATATATCAACCGTATGAGATTTTGGGGTTTAACACGCTAGTTAGCAGATGTTCTCATGTGCTCAACTCTATGGTATCTTACTAAGCTTGTTCACAGCAAAACACTTTCTCACTTGGGCTACATTGGGCTAAAAGCCATGGCTTTAATTGATGTGGGTAAATTTTATCGGCCTACGGCGGTGTTGAGGTTCTCAATCTCCGCATCATCTTACTTGGACCTAATTTTGTGAATGCTTGGTTCTTGTTTGTCTTGCAGACTCTAATCGTCATTCTTCCTTCAAGCGCGGAGTGATGAAGAAGTACGACCTTTTGTAACATCTTTCTGCTGATGGATAATCGAGGGCGGTTTTCTTCTATGTTTGGCAACCCTGGAGGGTGAAGGCTCTGGAACAATGACCTCGACCCTCCCCGCCCTGCAGAACCATAGATCTACACGCTTGCACGCCTATATAAACCCCACCCGCTTCCCTTTCTGACGTCTCTTCAGGCAGATCTCGCTTAGAGACAGTGACAGGTTTAAAAGAAGCACTGACACAAAAACATGGCGCTGCTGCTTTGCCGGAATAAGACTCTTCGCGGCTGATTATTATGGGAATAAAATCATTGGCGCCCTCGCTACAAGTTCATCATGTTTGTTCCCATAAAGCCAGCGCATATGGTTACTGAAGCGTACAATGGTTCCCTCAGGCTATAAAACCAGCACAGAAGCCGCTGATTTCCTCGAATTAGGTTGCGTCCAGGGAGACGAGAAAATGTTAGCAGCGTTCACGAGGTTCACAGCTCTACTTTAGAATCAACAAATAAATCGCAGGCTAAGCTGATATGTTCTTCTAGACTCTATGAAAGGTTGTCTAGAACCAGTACCGGGGTCTTGCTGTGCCCGGAAGCTGTAAAAAGCACTCGCTCACGCTCTGTGGCTGCCTCTTTCTAAACACGGCCTCATGCGCAGCATGCTTGTGCGTATGTGAATAAAATATTCTCAGCCTTGTTCAATGTTTCTTCCCGCGGGTCTAAAACTTCCGCGACTGGCGATCATGACTGCCATCCACTGGTTGCTCTCAGCAACCAAAGTCAATGGAGGTAGTCTCGTAAAGCATCTAGGGAGAGTTTAAAAGTATTCTCATGTGGGACATGTTACCTTGAGATACAGTATGTACGAAACTGCGTAATGGGGGTTTAAGCCTTCTCGAAAATTACGCAAACCTGCTAGGGTCTCTCTCTCTCTGGGCTGCTCTAAAATAGACCCAGCAAGAATAACTATCAGTCCCAAGAAGCATTTAAAGATAAGGCGGACAATAAATATTGATTTGCTGGTGGCTGTTCTAAAAATGATACTGATGTAGTCGCATGGTTTGGCTAAAGAAAACCCGAGTCTCTATAAATATGTACGGTAGTGGGCCCAATAAGAAGATTGTACAGTGTACAGCGCATAAACGGACCTCCCCTAGGGATGCGGATGTGTTGCGAATTTCAAGGGTAGGTAGTGGAGGTACACGAAGAGTTGTTTGGATGGGATTGTGGTGATAATGACCATCCTCATGCAACGACAATAGCACTCCCCACCAACAACAAAGAGACGCCAATCGCGCAACTCACAGCAGTCTGCAGTCGTTCATGTTCCCGGGAAACAAATCAATTTGTAACTCTCGACTTCCCCTAAATGACTAAGCAAGAACAAACTAGTCCCCCCGTCCAGCGAAAGGAATTCCACAAAAGAGAAACACGCCGCTTCTCGCATTCAACAGTAAGAACAGCGCAGAGGAACTAGTCTGCAGAGTAGTGAGCTCCATTTGCTGACCGATTCTCCCACAATATTCCTGCCCACTCTCGCACTCCCACCTGCAGCCAACGCCCACCCCCCAATTCGCCCCCGCGAGCCATCCATGATCGTCTGCATTGTGTACGTCCTTGTACTTAGCCGTACCAATGCCCCCATGTCGAATCTAGGAGCAAGTACCACTGACGAGGAAAGAGTTAAGTTGCTTGCCCGCACCCATCTCGAAACACCTATGCGGAACCTGGTCCCTCGGAATATTAATCGTTTGCGGTGAAGTACATCCCGAATCAAGAAAGAAAGTCACTATTGCAAAAGTCAGCACCAGCCAGCATCTTCCTCCTCTCATTGCATCCCCTCTCACGCTTCACATTCAAGGTGGGGACTTGAGTGCACTTACTACTACATCCGGCCGGAATATCAATCTCAATACGCCCCGAATTGATACCAGATGGGAGTGTTTGGCAAGTCTTAACGTCCGCAAGATTAACTGTGCCGATGCGGTCGCCGCTCTGACACCCACTTTTGCTGAAGGTGGCAAGCTCGGTGAATGTTGTTTGGCGAGGAGACAGGGAGGAGGGGAGGGCGCTGGCAGCGGCAGCGAGGATGGTGGCAAGGATGGTGGTAGTGAACTGCATTTTGGAAGTTGGTATTTGAAGGTGGTTTGGTAGGCTGGAGATAAGATACGAGGTGGGGGAGTATAGTTGTTAAAAGTTTTGGGTTGAAAGTTGGAGATTGAGTGGACTGTTGGACTGGCTGTTGTTGTTGTTGTGATGAGGAGAGGAAATGGAGAGGAAGTTCCCATTTATATAGATGGTCTCGATGGTATAACATGCCAACGACTATAGCCAACAGTCCAAAAGAGGCTCTAGAAAGAGGAGTCTCCGAAACGAAGGATTCAATAGCTCTCGGACGTACCAACATGGTGGAGATCCAACACAGCCTTCTCATTGCCATCGTTCCGGGGATAATCATGAGATCTGGCTCATGATCGTGGTTTCTGCTCTTCTAAGCCGTGCCATCCCTGGTGAAGCTTACATTGAAAGGAGTGAAGTAAGGTCCATGGTTATGCCTTCACGGTTTTGGCTCGGGGTTTCGAGCCGAGCAGGAATGAGCTGAAGATTCTACGGAGAAGCCGGATGTCATGATCTAAGACATACACGTGGATGCTTCATTGGTGTTGTACCACTTGCTGGTCCGCGTGCAGAGACCTGTTCGCCCTCACAGAGCCTTGAACATGCCAGTGTGGAGGAACAAGGCGGGCTGTCATGGGAAAGCCTCCTTACATAGCCTCTGGGGTGATGTGGGGTCTTGTATGAGAACTCTGATAGGTGGCTACGAATTCGTCGTGTTATGCTCCCTCTCATGGGAATTGCCATGCGTTTTGGAATTTAGGAGAGTAAGCAGAAGCAGTCTCACACCGCATGAAGGGCCACATCGTAAACATAAACATGTGGCGGGAGAGCCAAATTTGGTGGCCATCCGTAGCCACGGACCTGGTTTGCACTGTTGTAGGACGGGAACATCCGCTTTTTGCAAAGCCCCCCTCCCCTCCCAGTTTGTTAACCTAGGAGGCGGTATCCATTTATCGCTTCGCATATCTAGGTTTGAAATTGATGTGGGCGTTTGACGTAGCAATAGAGAGAACTCACTAAGTGTTAGTAGTCAAGAACGACATGCGTTTTTGTAACACTTGTCCCTAAGATCAGAAGACGCCAGAAGAGGCTCCATGATGTATTCTTGCCCCCAAGATTTGCAGAAGATGAGCATGTCTCAGCTTGGGACAGTTTGACTCAGTGAAAAGAACCATGGGATAATCATAACCAACAAATCGGACACCACGTGGTCGTACTATGTGCCCTCGTGTATGTACGCCCTCGGGCTTGGCGACCGGGTTCTTGACCACGACCGAGCATCGCGTACACGGGAAGTCATTCGAGCACCAGAAACCCTATGCAGGAGGAGTTGTATTCGTGTTCAGGGCGAGGACGAGCAGCTATTCCTATAGCGATTTGCTCGTGAACGCCGTCCTTGTGAGTATTGAACCCTCGGCAATAGATTGGCGATAGTGTAGCGCATGGTGGCGTTCGTGATCTAAATCCCATTGAACAGTGAACTTCTCGTCTTAACATCAGTGCGTAAACTACGGAGGCGGCTGTGCCTTTAGGGGTACATGCTGGCTAAACCTTGACTCGATCTACCAACAAAGGCAGACAGACAACCCCAACTACATATCGAATTACGTTTGGAGGATCGTGGGGCGTACAGAGTAAGACGCAAAAACGTTAAGGACGGTGTGGCTTGAGATTGTCATGCGTAAGCGAGTTTGCGACCTACCATGTTCGTTTCAGATCTGCGCCAAACCTTCTGGTCATTGGATAAGTTCCTGGAAACAGTCCTGTTGATTTTGTGGGGTACTGAGATCTTGAAACACATAATTCTTGAAAGAGGGTAATGACCCAGAGAAACAAATATAGGTTATATCTTCCTGTTTTCGACGAATCGAAGGAACTGCAGCCGGCTCGCTTCCAGAAAGAACACACGGGGACTTGGGAGGAGGTAGGAATGTGGCAAAGCACTCCCATCCGAACGGCCATATGAGATGGTGTTTGTAGTGTTATGGCTTAGTGGGTGTTTTACCCAGCGAACCATCTGGTGTCGTACCAATAAAGCTATGGCCAGTTAGAACAGAAGAAAAGAAGGGGACGATTGGACGACGTGAGGTGATGAAGCCCGGGCCTGCTTCGTGATGGATCCTACGTGAGTGTAAAGACGCTAGGTGCGTACGTCAGATTATCGATGCTTATAATACTTGTACTAATGGTCATTTTGAGCGCGAAAGTTAATGTTGAGGAGGGACCAGGGCTCGTGACCGGCCAGCCGGAGGCGGGGTGGACGTTGGTGGCGAGCCATTCCTCGCAAACGCCTTTTTTGGTCCTTAATGTGGCCTTCAGTTAGCGATGGATATCTGCGGGAGCTAAGCGGATGCGAAATGGTGGGACCATCGAATTGTAGGACATAACGAGACCGAAAACTCTTCCAATGTATCAGGAGATATTCGTGAGCAATAATAGGCTACAACCCAACAAGGGTTTGGAACCATCTTGTTCTTTCTTTTCGATTTATTGTCATACCTGAGCAAAATGGTAAGAAATTGATAGAACCATGGACTCTGCAATTGACATAGAACAGAAATAATGGTGGGGAGCAAGAGAGACTCCAGAATGCGATCCTGGTGTCAAAGCTCGACTAAGGATTTCGGAGTGAGTCATTTCGCGACACGTTCTGATGTGTGATGTTGTAATGGGCCCTGCAGAGATCTACTCGACTCTTCGTATCCCGGGGATGCTTGTCTTTAGCGGTCCTTCTGGAAGCTGTGCAGAACTGGATCCTTTCCATACGAATGATATGATGAGCATGGCTTGATGAGGAGGATGTGAACAGTGCCCCTAATGCAGGATGCGGCGAGAGACATTAGCTATTGTAGTGCTCAAATGTCAATTTAAAGAAGACACTGGGAAAAGGTTGTGTGATTGAAAAGGAAACCCAAGGACGATAGGAGGTTCCTATCGAGGTAGAAAAGAAGCTAGTCCAATGCGTCACGTGCACTAGCTCCCGCTAATTAGCGCGCCTGTCGATCATTCATCCCAGGCAACTGCAAGCGTTCCATCTTCCACAACCAAACTGTCGAAATTACATTCGCATTGTGAATCAAATTGCCTCTAGGTATCGTTGGCATCATTCATACAAAGTCGGATCTAGCTCCTTATACCAAGTTCACGAAATGGGCCTCCGATAAAGTGTGAACAAAGAGAAGAGAAGAGTCAAAACAGTTGACCAGCCCAAAGCATCAATCCCAACCCTCCATAGGAGTGTGATGAGAGATTGCCTCGCTTCCAAACGCCAGACATAGATCATGAAAAGAGGGGAATATGACATTCGTCCCACATGCCTCCAACGGGTGGTCACCCTGACAAACAAAGAAAAATTAGAAACCAAATCGACTGGAAGTCGTGCCAGTATATGGATGTAGAAACTGAATCCAAGTGGCCCGAAGGATCCCTGAACCGTCATCCAAGAGGAGCACCCATCAACCCTGGAATATACACTACGCTAGAGATTGGTCAAGAGGTAGGCTCACCGACCGAACAGGCCGTTCCCACTGCCAACACTAACAGTGCCGAGACTACTTCGCTGTGTCAATGGGACACGTCCCGCTTCTGGTCGCCCCGGAATAGACGGGCCGGAAGAAACTGCTGATGGACCCGCATGTAGCGGCCGCATCCCGTTTCCACTCCAACGGTGGGGTTGTTCCTCTGACTGATGTTCTACATGCTGCGCCGCTGGACTGGACATCATATGCGAGTTGCTCCCGTAAGATTCTCTCGCCAGAGACGTGAAGTTTCGTGGGTGTGCAGCCGGAGTATCAACGTGCGTGTGGTGGTCGCTTGGGTGTCGTTTTAATTGTAGCACAGGAGATTCTGACTCGCTAACACGCCCATTTGAGTGTCCGGGACCAGCAGCCGATGAGGGCGGATTCGATATCATTTCGACCGTGGAAGCAGACCCATTAGGAGCATGGACATCGACAATCCGTCTCTGGGTGGCAGGGGTATGGTAAGCCTGACCCGGCGCCAGTGATGGCCCTGGGGGACCTCCTTGATAGTGTGACTGCTGATGGACAGGATGCTGCGGATTGGCCCAAGGGGTTCTTTCGATAAACTGCTCTTCCGCTGCTGCCTCGTCCGCTGTCGAAGTTCGATTGTACGGACGCACATAGGGGACCGGTGCAGGTCGTGGAGTGATCTAGGGTTGCTACATTAGCCCTTGTTCAGCAACAAACTAAGCCAGAAACTCACTTTCATGGCTCGAAGGTCATCGTCAATGTCTGTGGGGCGAGCAGGCATAATGTCAGGCGCCGCAGGAAAGCCAACGTATTTCGCAACGCCGGATAGAATCGACACCTCGAGGTTATAAGCTGCTTGCTGACGGATTTGGTCGGACCGCTTCTTGGGCAGGTTGAGTGAGTACTCGACCTCATCAACGCCGAGCTGTCTGCGCCCCCGCTGCAGCTCATATATACGCTGGTTGCACTCGGTGGTAAGGTCCTCCCTTACGTCCCGCACTGTCTGGAAATATTGGCTATGCAGCTGGTGTCGTTCAGCTACAATTCTGATCTCCAAGCACTTTTGTTTGTATTCCAGCAGTTGCTTTTCGTACGCGATCTTCTCGGCCCGCCTCTCGTCTATGCATTGTATCATTGCAAGGTATTCGGGGTGGGCGCAGTTCGGCTGCTTGAGCATCTCGAGCTCCTGTTCTAGCTGGGCGATCTGCTCATCACATAGTCTGTTTTCGATTAGTCGTCGCCCTCAGTCGTGTGGAAACGGGTCGCTTACTTCTCACGGAAGAGCTTGAATTTTCTCTCGATCTTCGCTAACTGATCGATCGCATTTTTCTTCTTCGATACTGCAACCTCATTGTCAGCAAGGCCCATGGTTCTGCGCATTCGAAGGCCTCTTACTCTCTTCATCGAGGGCTCCATTGTCTTCTTCCTCGTGGTCGCCCTCGCCATCTCCGTCGTGAAGATCAACGCCTGCGACCGCCTCATGGTTGATGTCACCTGTGTCCTCTGTCTTCCGCTTTCCTTTTCTGCCGCCTTTCCTAGGTTTTGTAAGCTTCGCGACTGTCGCCAGTTCGCTCACAACCTCCTCGGCGACATCGGCCTGCTTTTCCTCGAGTTCCATCTCCCCCTGTGCAAGCTGCGAGATGCGGTCTTCGGCCACATCTGGCCCTTCTTCTCCATCGACTTGTTCCGAGTTGTCGGCGACATCTTTTTGAGCACCATTGAGTGTCGTTCTCTTGGCGGTGCTGCTGCGCTTCCGCGCGGGCTCCTCGGTGGGTTCGTCGGCAGAGCTACTGTGGGCAGTTGATCGCTTCCTCTTCTTCCCAGCAAGCTCCGCAATTGCCGCAGCTTCTACCACTACGGAGAGGGGATTTAGGGCTGTGATGGGAGGGGCTGAGGAGACTTGGGTGGAGTCCTCATCAACGACGGATGGTGTGGGGGGGGCAGAGTCTTCCTGATTTAATGTCTTTGAATGTGTCAACTTGCTTGGTGTTCTCTCGTATATGAGTTCTGACGCCATTGACGTATTCGTTGCTGTGCGACTCAGCTTTCGAGGCGTTGTGTCCAAGCGCTCTGTCTCCGCCTCTGAATCGTTATCGATCAAATCTGCGGTGGTCGGCGCTCGCGGAGTAAGCTCAGAATGCTCATCCGACGCATCTCCAAGTTCGCTCAAGCTACTAGATCGATTGTCGGGATGGTCTTCGAACCCGTCTTTAGGTCTATCCAAGGGGGCTGCCATTTGTGAGGGTGAAGTTAAGAGACTTGACCCGGACAGAGTTGCTAGCATTGTCGCGTCGCGCTGTAGAGCGAGTTTGGGGTTGGAGGGAATTACGTTGGTTGGCGCTACTAGGGATGTGAGTACGGATGTAGACGAAGCAGGTAGAACGGTAATTGTGCCTACAAGGCAAGCGCGTTTCTATTAGCTATATTACCAATGGGCAGAGGGGCGTGGAGAGGTCAAGCTGTTTGATGTGGTGCCGTGACTCCGCCGACTCCTCGGTTGACGCAACCGCTGCAGACCCAAGCCACGAGAGCAGCTGTGGAAGCTTCGAGGCGGGACGACGGGAGCTTTGGGCCACAAGACAAACCAGGGTCGCCTGTTCTAGGGAAACTCACTTTCGGACTGTGCGATGCCGGATGCAGTCTCAGGAGCCGTCTTCGACCTGCTCCTCCTCGCTCGCTGGAGCGCGCTCATCGTGCGCCCAAGCGAAAGCGTGTGTCAAACCTCGTCCAATTTGTGGTACAATTGTGCAGGAGTTGAGATACGAGGCCTCCGATGCCGACGCCTCGCTGTGGAGGGTTGTGGGCACTTCGCGCAGGGTGCGGGCAAAAAGGCTTCTGCGGGCGGTAGGGGCGCGGGTGCCGAGGGGTGATCTGGGGACAATTCTGCGGTTCGGCAGGCGGTGGGGGCTGCTAGTGATATGGAGCGAGAAGGATGCGAGAAGGGGCAGCTGTGCTGCATTTACGGAGGCGGTGGACGAGCGGAGAGAGCTGCTGGCGGAGTCGTGGTGAAAGTCGCTGGAGGGCGGGTTGAATGGCACCGGGTCACGCCCACCGATTGCAGGGATCGGCGCGCTAGGCCGACGTGTTTTTCCGACCGCCGACCGGCTCGCCGAAACTTTTGTCACACTCGCTTGCTGCACGCCAGCACAACGATTGCCAATTGTCACCATGGCCAAAGCAAAGCCCAATCGGGCAGAGACAAAGATGGCTCAGAAGAAGCTAGGGACGTCATTCAGCGTCCCTGACAAGGTGGCGTTTGATCCAACTCTGGCCTCCCTGTTTGCGAGTAGTGTGCGTATACACCAGGCCGCGAGAACTTCTACAAGGCTCAATGTTGAGACGGGGGAACTAAGATAATGCACAGTTGGGCCCTGTGAAGCTCCCTCCGAAATCGCGCTATCAAGACGTCTTGGAAAAACCGTCTCGTGACGACTTGAGCGATGAATCAGAGCTGGATTCCGTTGGCGAGGAAGGAACGAGCGAAGATGAGCCTGAGGATAAGGATCAGGCAGGGGTTGATGAAGACTCCGGTGTCTCTTCCGACGACGAAACGTCGCCTTCTAAGTTTGGAGGCGACGATAATGATATCCTAGCGAAGCTGCAGGAGTCCGTTAAGAACGGGGACCGGTCGACCAAGAAGCGGAAACGGCCCGACAAAGATGACGAATTGGAAGATGCATATATGCGGAAGCTGGTACGTGAAGAGGTCAAGGAGGAAGAAAAGAGGAAGAAGAAAAAGAAGCAGAGGGCAGAAAGCAGTGACGATTTTGAAGCGGAAGTCGATGGCGCTAAAGCCTTTGAAGATTTAGACGATGAACCATACACAATACCTAAGCACGAGACGCAGGTGGAATCAAAAAGTACCGTCGAGGAGGAAGAGAAGGCCTCTCGAACCGTCTTTCTCGGAAACGTGTCAAGTCAGGCTATTACCTCGAAACCAGCCCACAAGACGTTGATGCGCCACCTGGCTTCTTTCATCTCTGATTTAGCAGACCATAACCCTCCTCACAAAGTTGAATCTCTTCGATTTCGATCTACCGCCTTCGCCAGTGCGTTGCCAAAGAAAGCCGCCTTCGCTAAGAAGGAGATCATGGACGCCACTACGAAGAGCACCAACGCATACGCCGTGTATTCCACCCAAATTGCGGCAAGAGAATCTGTAAGGCGACTCAATGGCACCATTGTCCTTGACCGCCATCTCCGCGTCGACTCGATAGCTCACCCAGCGAAACAAGACCATCGCCGCTGCGTCTTCGTTGGGAACCTCGGCTTCGTGGATGACGAGAGCACTCTTAACGCCAGCGAGGACGGCAAGGAGAAGAAGAACAAGCCTCCAGGAGACGTAGAAGAAGGGCTCTGGGTCCATTTCGGCAAAGCCGGCAAAGTCGAAAGTGTTCGCGTGATCCGCGATTCGAAAACCAGAGTCGGCAAAGGCTTCGCATATGTCCAATTCGAAGACGAGAATGCCGTCGAAGCCGCCTTACAATACAACGACCAGAAGTTCCCACCTCTACTCCCTCGTAAATTGCGAGTCGTGCGAGCCAAAGGCATGAAGCGCCGTCTCGACAAGAACCCTGCTGCGTCTCTAACAGCAAAGCCCCAACATCCAAAGGCCAAGAGCGTATATAACGCTAAAGTCACTGGTGAGCAGAAATCACGGCTTGGTCGTGCTCGCGCTATGCTTGGAAAAGCAGGTGCATTCAAATCGGCCGAGTCTTTCGTATTCGAGGGTCATCGGGCAAGTAGCAAGCAAGGTACGAGTGGGTTGAAACTGGGTGGTAAGAAGAAGGGAGGGAAGCCCAAAACGAGAAGTAGCAAGAGAGGGGCAGCATGGAAAGCAGCTGGTGGGAAAAAGCAAGGGAAGTAAATGCCGCTGATAGGAAAATGCGGGGGAAAATAGATTCACTTGATCCTATTTCTTCGAAATCGTCCTTGCCGTTCATTCTGAGTTCCACGTAGACTCCTGGGGGCTGGCTATCCCTGAAGTTAACCTACGCCTTGCTCTCCTCAGGTTGGTGCACATATATAATGCAGTGAGACCTTCAGCGACAGTCGCGAAGCACGCATAAATATTCATGTGCCCCTATGCGGTCAGCTTAAATTTGGCCCTTTTGTATCGAAAATTTCGTGGTGGCGAAGTTAGATCAGCATCCCTAGTTCTGCGTCATTCTTCTCCACGGCAGTTAACGCTCATTTATTTTTAGCCTCTGCTTATTAGAGTCTCTATTCGTAACGAGAAATCTACGACAGCTCTCTTCTTAGGCAGCTTTCTTATCACATATTGCCGTTACTGTCGCGTATACTGAGAGCCTTAGCTAGGGCTCGGAGCCTAGGACGCAGCTCGGGATCTAGAGATATTATGTTCCGAAGCTCGGTGTATACAAGGAGAGCCTTCAGCTCTCTTAGATAGCAGAGTCACTTCATCCGATCTTCTGAACAGCTACTGCCAGGCTATTTTATCCTCCACAGTTACATTATAGTTTCTTCTTAAAAAGGTCAGTGAAATGCTTTCTACTCGGTCGTAGAGGTTGGACGTATTAAAATTCCTTAAGACGAACGGGATAAAGGCGGACTGCCGTTACTAATTATCGTCCATATTATTATCAAAGATCGTTTTGTAGTTCTCCTACACTACCTCCCTTTCACAGCCCTTGCATTATGCAAGGTAGTCGAACCTGTTTCCTGTCACTAACCAACCCCAACACCGATTCTCCCGTCGCCTTTCTCGGTTTGCTGTCAATTCGACGCAAGTCTGTAAATTTACAGGAGAAAACTTGCTTTCCTTGACTACAACAGAGTTTCTGTTTCGGCATTTTGCCGATGTGGGAATGCGATGGAGGCACAACGCGGCCTCCTAAATATGCTACCTAGCGCTTTTGGAAATGTCCAGATCAGGCTCCTTCTCTAAACGGCTTAACTTAAGGAAATAACTTGTGCTGGTCATCATTGCCCTTACTTCCTCGCTAAGGCTGCTTGAAACTCAAATTATTCACGTGCTCTTGATCGGAGACGAGAGAGATGGACGGTAGGGTGGCCGGCAATTCCATGTGAATTGACTCTCCATGGCCTGTTTGAGCTCGATCAGGTAGTCCGTGCTAAATGTTTTGGTGTATCCGCAGTTGTAACGCTATCTAGGATAGAGAGGATTTGTTCAGCTTTTAGGATAGTGAACGCGATAGAGGGTATAACAAAGCTTAACTATGGGGTAAATTCATGCATCCATGTTGATGCTCTTAGACACCGAGATAGAGAAATAGCATTTTGAAGAGAGGAAGCTGTCAACTCATTACTACTCGTGCTCATTCTGGACGATGAATTGAACTAACTATAGTAGTGACGGCTTCTGCATAAGGGAGACCAATTTCGAACCTTGCTACCAATCTTCCAGTAGCATGGAGGTCCTGTTGTAGTACTTACAGTCTCTCGTGTACATGCTAGGTACTTTTATAAATAATGTGGCAACTACGACGCGATGTAGCAGTACCTACGAGACCCTCTCGTCCATGCCTCATCTCCCAAATTCCTTTGACTGCATCCCTACGACCATTATTTCAGCAACGACTACACTCTAAGCAGCACCTCTGAGACACCCAGGCTCACTATCAGGTTCTCGAAACCTCTTTGGATGTCTTTTTTCGCTAGTTCCCTACCTTCGACTTAGACGTCTCTACCGCTAGCTATGCCGTATGCCTACTTATGAGAGCACGAAGGTTGGCAGCGTGGCCAGGTCGCATCAACCAATTCTTGGCGTTGGTATCAAGATGCATATCCTAGCAAACTGCGGATGTGGTGTGCTTCAGAGAACGATTTGACTGCGTGGCATGCCATCCATCGTGCTATTGGTATTAAGCCCTTCCACGGACATGCGAACTATGCGAAGTACGATCCGTGGTACAACCGTTGGTGGAGACCTGCTAGCTCAGACTACAAGCTGCGCGAAACACACACGTTGATATTATTGACCCAGTTGAATTGGGACGGGAATGTGAAAATACTGAAGCAAGAGTTCAGACTCCTCGGAATGCGGCAGAGCTGCGAGCCTACAATAAGAGTACGGGGAAGATATTTCGCAATACATTTGATCAAGAAAAAGGCGATATTGTCCTCAGACATCATCTATTACAGAAAATCTCTCAAGAAGAATTCTAGAATAGGGAAAAGGAATAGTGATAGAAGATCACTACAGCACCAAAAACTTGTCATTGAACTTTCTATGCTAAAGATGGCATAGTATGATTAAAGTATATTAACTGATATTTCCTTTCCGCACGTAGGGTATTTTACATTCCCCAGGAGAGATTAGCGCGCCGATGGCTAGACGGCTAGACCATACTGGTGGAATCATGTTGATAGAACTGAACTGGTAGTTTCAATATTACGGAGTAATACAGTCACTGACAACGAACCCTCGTAGATTTTATTTGATAAGATGAGCTGCCCGTGAGGGCCAATCGGTATTAAAAAAAGACAATGAAACCATTCTAAAGCATTTTCATGCGGAATTTGGCAGATCGCTGGCGGAGACGGGGGTGATGTACTAGTCTTAGAGGGATTTGAGTGGAGATGAGTCATGATACTCAAGACCTCGAAATCCGACTTGCGTTGAACGCCATGTGAAAACTACCTCACTGCGCTAATTGATACTGAAATTGAAATGACCAAGTTAATGAAGCAAAAATGGAAATGAGCAAAACCCAAATGAGCGCATATGGCTTTGCTTTCTCTCTTTTCCTCCACTTACCTCTTAGAACCCCATCGTCATTGATATTCCGCATCCTCTTAGAGGCAACCCTTTCCTGCTGTGTCCGAGCACGTGCTAGTAGATCTTCTCCCTCCCCTTCAACCCCGTCAACTTGTGGTCCCGCAGCAATACTCATACCAGCCATCCTCTTCCCGCTCCTTCTCTCCTCCTTCCTACTCTTAATCTTCTCTTCTCTAGCCTACCCAGCCTTCCTCAAGATATTTAACACACTCTGCCCAAGCAAGCTCCACGAATTCCTGGGCACTCTTTTCCCCAGTTCTTCCGCGATAGCTGGATCATGTCGTGCACGTGCCGCAGTACATCTACATTCCTTGCATATATCTAAGACGCTGTTGTAATGGTTGTCATGTGGTGCATCGTTGGCGGCCTCGAGCCCTCAAATTGTTCTTAGAGGACTCCAATTTCGAGAACTAGGTCGCGGAAGGTGGGGATACGGATGGCATCTCGAGGGGAGGTGAGGAGGGTGATAGAAATGTGGCGCTTTTCCATGTCTGCGGTAGATTTAATGGGAAAGGAGGGGAGCTGGAGTCATATCCCTGGGAATCTCTTCCTGATTTATCACTAGAATGGCCTCTTGGTGTCTTAGACCGTTTGCCGTAGGCCGATGGCGTGATTGTATCCCAGGCGTTTTTGTTCGACTTGTTGTAATACCAGGGTCTTTCTGGAGGAGCACCACATGGTGGTCGTTTGGTTCAAGTAAGTGACTTTGTTTTCTTAATATTCGCATTTTTCCTATTTGCAGAAGAATTACGGTCCACAAAGTATCCCGTTCTGTAGTCAATAGTAAGCTGCTCGCCCTATTTTATTCTTCTTGTTGTCATCACAACGAGAACGTTCGTTTTCCTAATACATCCCATTTAGATTTCCACGTTGCTATGGTAGTGACGATGAATGAATCTATTCGCAGGTAGCCTAGATGGAGGTGATGGATAGGGGGGCATATAGAGGTGCAAGCAGTCGATTAGGTGGTGACGGCCAAAATAGGTCGATTGGGCTAAGTTGTAAGGACTCTACGGCTCGAGAGAGCTTAGATGCGAATATATAGTGGATGAAAGAGTGCTAGTTCTAATAAGGTAGGCGGTATCCTGGATAGGAAGCGGGTGTGAGTCAAGACTCAAGATCCCACATTCACCCTGACACGGGGTCACGTGAACAGTAGCAAGGGGGTCCATGCAGTTAGCAGCTTCAAATATCCACGCATTTTTATAGTCCACAACCTTTACCCAGAGAAGGTCGGCCTCTCTCTTTGCCAACGTAGGTGATATGTTTTAACATTAAGTGAGAACGATCAAGCTAGTGTCATTATGCTCTGCGGTTCTCCAATTCCGTCCTATCTGTATGTGTGGACCGTCCACTGAATGCATGCTTTTAAGAGGACAATTAAGCCACGAATGTAGATTGTCATTTAGATACATTTTTTGATTCGCACTCCCATTATTCGAACGCTGGCACGTAGTTTGGCAATCACGATGTTCACGCTGAATCAGTGTCTCGGCCAAGCAACTCAGCCTTTCAGCCTGGTAAAAAGCAAGAAAGAATGCCCCACTATTGAAAAGCCAACATACTGCACTTGACAGCTTGACCAGATTACTTACTTTCAGTAGGTAACCCAACGCAGATTCGCAACTGCTACATTACAGTCACAGTTTAGCGCTTGCGAGCACTTCGAGAGGCACATAGCGGACGGCGGCATTGATGGAAACATGTTAGCATAGGCTTCACACTTTTTAAAGGGCTTCAGCTTACACCGAAAAGGGCTCATAGCAAGCTAGCGACAGCGTTGAGCGAATTTCAGCAGGCTCTCTCACCGGACCAAACCGCTCAGCTCGCCTCGTTCTCGAGCCATGCGCCTACAGCAGATGACATTGTTCGGCTGACAGACCAAATCATACAGGCAAACGCAACTCGGAGAAGCCATCTCTTAGCTTCTCGACTCCAAGGACTCCTAGGCTCCATACAGCAGTATTGTGGGATCATCGACACTTGCGCAGGGCCCAACCAGATAGCAGCGTTGGTCTGGGGCAGTATCAAACTCGTTCTCTTGGTTTGTGCTCCATATTAATCCACTCGTATTCTAGCTTACATTTCCTTGTTTGCTAGATTTCATCAAATTTCGCTGAGTATTTTGACAAGTTGTCAAAATGGGTAGCTCAGCTCAGCAACTATTGTCCGCGACTCTCGGAATATGAGACGCTTTTCCCCACGTCAACAAGGCTACAGCAGGCGCTTTCCGATTTTTACGCTATTGTAGTGAAGTTTTGCTTAAAAGCACTTGGTGTAGTACAGGAGAAAGGTAAGGTTGTAACTTTAAATTATTAATTCTTATATAGTTTCTAATCTCTTTCCCTCTAATAGGTGTGAAACGATACTCCAAGTCAATCTGGAAGTCATTCAAGACCGATTTCAAAGAGATAGAAGAGAACATTAGTGAAGCAAAAAACGAAGTGACCGAGGAGCTGCAGTTGGCATCTGAACAAGAAGGACAAAGCTTTCGCCGCTTGGTACGAGCAGACATTGAAGAAAATAAAACACTACGGATAAAGCAAGTGGCTGAAATACAAGAAAATAAGGATTTCCGATCACAGCAGACGCTGGCGCTACAGAGTATCGAAGCTCGACAGATTCAGAAAATCCTAAAAGAAGAAGGTAATCTGATCAAATTAAGCAAAACAGGAAAATAAGAAGGAAACTAATCATCTGATCACTATAGAGCGTCAGAAGATCCGATTACTGAGACATATTCCGAGCTATGACTACACCAGTAGCCTTCACCGAGCACGAGCACTGCGTTGCGAAGGAACGTGTAGGTGGATTCTCAACCAATCAGAATTTCGGAACTGGGTAGATCAAAGAGGCTCAAAACACCTTTGGTGCTACGGAATTCGTACGTTATCCCTAACCGCACGGAGTAGTTGCTATTCTGCACACAGTGTTAACTTACTTAAAGCTGGTTGTGGAAAAACTGTTCTTCTGTAAGATGCCCTCTAATTATTAAGGAGGTCATAGTAATCTACATTCTAAACATATCTTTAGGGGATATATTATCGATCATCTGAACATGAACTTTTCAGCTCAAAACGAAACAGTCGTCATCTACTATTTCTTTGACTCCTCCGAGAAGAAGTCATTGAAAGCATCTACCTTCCTAAGATGCATTCTGCACCAAGCAATTAGGCTCGAGCACCTTCTCCCGAACTCTCAGAGGCGTTTAGAGTCGCTCTTCCTAGACCAAATAGACCAGTCAGAGCCCTTCACCAGCGAACTCAAACAGCTTTTTTTGCACTTCTACGGCAAATTTAAAAGCGCTTTCCTCCTTATTGACGGACTGGACGAAGCGAACGAGGTTGAACAGAGGAATGTCAAATCCTTCCTCAAAGATGTACAAAATATGAATGGTGCTCGAATTCTTGTCACTACACACGCAGCCATGGATATGTCAAAGGTTTTCACTCGTAGTTTGGCGCTCCAGATCAAGCCAAAGGACCTCGAAGATGACATTGAAAATTTTATCCAATCGCAGATTGATAAGTATTCGCAGGGGGAACTCTCTGGTTGTTCGCTTTCTGTACTCGAAATAATCAAGCGCAAATTAGTATCTGACGCGGAAGGAATGTCAGTTGCAAGTTCACAGCCCTTAAGTTGATATAATTACATGTTTGTGCTAATAATGTTCATGTTAGGTTCCTCTGGGCGGACCTGCAATTTAAGGCCATTATCGATGTTTGCGAGGAGGATGGAACCCCAAACAGAATTCCTGATCTTCTCATTTCTCTCCCACCAAAGATCACAGACCTATATAGCCAGATATTAGAAAGGCTAGCCAAAAGAACCGGCGACCAGGCTGAAAGAGCAAAGAAGGCGTTTCAGTGGGTTCTTTATAGTAGACGACCGCTAACTATCAGCGAACTAGAAGAAGCTGTATCTATTACCTCGAACCAGAAGTCATGGCAAACCCCCTCTCCCAAGCTTGATATATCGAAGCTTGGTAGACTGTGCGGAAACCTCGTCAATTACGATGAGGCTGACAAAACAGTGTCGCTAGCTCATCACACCGTTGAGTCTTTTCTGTTAAGCTGTTCTGACAGACGAGAAGTTGCCAGCTTTGCGATTGAGGAAACCAAGGCAGAGCAGTATCTGGCAGATACTTGCCTTAGGTATCTGTCTTTCACGGATTTTCGCAAAGCACTTACACGGACCTCTGACACAACACATCTCCATGCAATGGATCACCCTGTGGACTTGGTACCAAGCATGGCCCCGAGATTAATTCGACCATGGGCATTGAAGACTTTCAGAGGCCACCGATCTAGGAGGGCAGATCAACCTGTTGACCTAATCAACGTTTTGAGAACCGAACTAAGCGTTCATCAATCGAGGAGAGAGGACCCTATCTTCCAAATCTTAGAATACTGTAAGACCTACTGGCACGACCACATCCACTACATGGATTTACAGGATCCAAAATGTTTTACAGCTTTAGAAAACTTTGTACGCAGATCGTATCTACCAAAAGAATGGATGCCATGGGGCTCTATTAAAGACGAAGGATCCTTGCCCTTATGGAATATGTTCATCTGGGCTGTCGGAAATGGCCATATGGTTATCTTCCGCATTTGGCAAAGAATTACCACGATGCAAGAATCTAGCTACTGGGATTGCCTTTGGCGAAAGGAAGCGCAAAGAATGTTCGCTTCTGCGTGCGTAACAGCCAACCTTGATCAGCTTGAGATCATATTAGGTGCTAAAAGAAGAGACAGTCGTGTGGTGAGACCGTTTATAAGCGAAATCAGCCATGAATTAGTGAGGGTCTGTCACTTAGGGCATGGTGAAGTTGTAGAGCGACTACTTCAAGAGAAGACCGATATCAATGCAACAGTGGCAGAATATTCTAGAAGAACAGCACTACAGGCAGCAGCGG
>NW_022985202.1:333037-348439 GCF_010093535.1 Lindgomyces ingoldianus
GGAAGAACAGCACTACAGGCAGCAGCTGGAGGAGGACATAAAATGGTTGAAGAATGCCTCCGTCAAGCGGGTGCTAAAAAATGAGGCTTTAATATTCGGGAATACCTTCTTAGGTTTTCTTCTAGTATTGGGAGAGGCGTTGGATTTAGTAGCTACAGTAAGGTTAAAGTCATACACAGGACAAGAACTATTATTTCTTTATTTTTGACTAATTAACTATGTGAGATAATGCAATGGAGATAATCACGTGTAGGTGAGTCCGGTTGATTAGAAGCCAAAGTCCTCAAACCTTTCTTAGGACACCGGGTTTTCTGCCATATCTGGGAAAATATTAAATCTCATTCGCTACTTAGACGGAATTAATTGCATCTATTCAGATGTGCCATTGGGGAGATGGCTGACTTCTCTCTCAGAAATTGTTGCTAAGTGTTGAATGGGCTCCGACAGCTAGCTGCTTATAGTATAAGCACTTAAGTAGCAAGAGTAAGGGTGGTGTACAGTGTGCACAGCGTACAAAGTAGGTAAAGTAAGAGTAACATATTTCTAGTTTTATTACTCTTATCTTTCCTCTGTATAGAGAAAAAGAGGGATATCTAGATGTTTGCGCACAGAGGTTTACACATAAGTATTATGTAACATAAATATGTAATCCTGCTTATGCGTAATTGCTTATATCTAGGCCGCAACGCTGCTGCTGTGTACAGACACTAGCAACTTTTCTTTTTGTCTAAAGAGTTGCCTTCTATACGCGTTACCTCCCTTCTGTCTGTGTAGGTCTATCTAATTATGTTCTACCTTTACTCCACCCTATTTGTTAGGACTTGCCCCTAGTAATGCTGTGCGTTAAGATAGGCTAGTTATGCTATGTAAATAGCTTTTCTCTTCTTTATCCTTTGCTTTCTAAGCCCTGCTGTACAATCCCCTAGCTCTTTTCTCTTTTTATATAGTGCTAGCAGTAACAGATCCTTATAATAAAAAAGATAAGTATATATAATATAAAAAAAATAAAACAAAAGGAAATAAGCTTTATATAAAGGCGTTATTAGTCTAGTTAGTCTAAGGCATCTTTGCGCACAGGATCTAGCTAGTCCACAGATGCTTCTATATGCATCTACTAGGTTATCTTTACTATTAATTTACCTAATCTTAGCAATTTCCCTCTTCTTGTACAATTTGCAGAGTAACATAATGTTAATTATAAGTTACTTTTTACTAGTAGTGCCTAGCTTAATAAGGTAATTATATAAAAACCTTAAATCTATATAGATTACTACTAGAATTAGTAGCAGTTTAAGCATTTATATAATTTACTATAGAGTTGTACTAAAGGTAATTGCATTGTTAAACCCTCTAACTATTCTGTATAGTTTACTAGTAAGGACACTTCTAGTTACTTTTTTACACTTAGTAGAATTCTAGTGTATAATGTTGCCTAGTATTTTAAAGTAGTTGCTTTACTTTATATAGTTTTTATTACTTAATATAATTAAAAATCCTAGCTATAAGCTAAAGTTCTTATTATTAGTAAATAATCTATTTATAAAGATAAATAGCTTTACTGTCCGTACGTAAGTACAGTTGCGTCTGTACACGCGTACAGCTGAATTAGGTTGCCTGAAACGTTGGCTATCTGGCCTGTGCGTTAGGGGCTAGGTGTACTTAAGAGCCCTCTTTCTTTGTACAAAGAGAGAGGGCAGTAGTTAATAACAAGAAGATCTTTGCCTACTTACCTCTTAGTACGCCCCTTAGGCGTATGTTTGTTTAATTAAACCTAGGTTAACTAACACTAATTAGTCTATTAATAGACTATGTACCGCGTGCGTAGCCACGCAGAGGATATTGTCCTTGACAGACAGATTCGCAAGGATTGACAAAACTGCCACTGTACAAGAAGCTCACACCTACCGCGTGCGTAGCCACGCAGAGAGGGTACAAAGAAGCTCACATCCACCGTGTGCGTAGCCACACAGAGAGGGGTAAGCAAGCCCTGTGCGCGCCCCTAGATTAACTAATTGCACAAAGACAAGATCAGCAACCCGCCGCGTGCGTAGCCACGCAGAGAGGGCTCACTGCTAAGCCTTTGTGCGCCCTAGAGCCTCCTGTTAATACAGGCTGTGCGAATCCAGTCATCTACCGCGTGCGTAGCCACGCAGAGGAGACAACAGGCCGCAGATCAGAAACCTACCGCGTGCGTAGCCACGCAGAGAAGGCTCCTCATTAGCAGCCCACCTTGTCAACACCCCTTAATTAATTGCCTGCACGGAAGGCGATTAACCAGCACCACCCCCAGACAACCGCCGTACGAACGCAACCGGCACCCCCCCTCCAGACAACTGCTGTACAAACACACAACTGCAACTGGCACCCCCCTTACTGATTGATTGCCCGCACGAAAGGCGATCAACCAGCACCCTCCCCCCCTGAGAACGGCCGTACAAACACACAACCACCACCTACACCCCCCCCTCCCTAGAGATCAATCGCCTGCACAAAGGCAGTCCACCACTAATACCCCCCTCTAGTTGCCCGCACAAAGGGCACCCCCAACACATCACACTTCCCACCCCCACCTTAGCCATAGAACCTCTGTGGTTATACAAAGAGTTGTTAGGGGTTACTTATGTATTAGAGACAGTCCTACGCAGAGAAGTAGACCTTTACCTTTTAGGGAACAATTGTCTTAACATAGATACAAACCTTACACAACTATAATAATGCTTGTACGCAGTATACATCCTAATTAACATGCGTTATAAGATGGCTAGAAGGGAGTACACACTATAGGACAACAACAACTTTTAGGGATAGACAACGCACGATTTTAACCTCTTCCCCTGTGCAATTAGGCAAGAACTATTGCTTGCCTACGCAGAGCACAGGCACTATCCTGGAGGGAAGGTGAATTGTACACAGGCTAAGAAGCTAGGGGATATTATAAATAGGAGAGGTATTAAGGGTCCACTCTAGAAGAGGAAGAAGAGAGAGTAAGGAGGAGGGGAAAAAGAAGAAGTAAGATTAACATATAAATAAGCAAGCAACTCTATAAAAGTAAAAAGTTGCTAGTGTTTGTACGTAAGTACAGTTGCGTCTATACACGCGTACAGCTAAATTAGGTTGCCTAAAACGTTAGCTATCTAGCCTGTGCGTTAGGGGCTAGGTGTACTTAAGAGCCCTCTTTCTTTGTACAAAGAGAGAGGGCAGTAGTTAATAACAAGAAGATCTTTGCCTGCTCACCTCTTAGTACGCCCCTTAGGCGTACGTTCGTTCGATCAAACCTAGGTCAACCGACATTTACACTATTAAGCTATAATAGTAGAAAGGTAAAACTACACTTACTATTATCTATCTACTATTAGATTTATGTGTTAAGTGTGTTAATATTATTATGCAAAGAGTCTAACGTACCTAACGGGTTGGCCGGCCACACAGGTTGGCCGGCCACTTTTGCCAAGCCCCCACCACACTCTACCTATCTACATAATGCCTTAACAACAACACTAGATTAAATCTTCTAAAGAACGTCAGATACAGCTTGCTCTTTAGGCTCTTAAACAAAACTTAAAACTCTCCTTACAACGCGCTGCAGCTATTTATAATGTCTCTCACACAACACTAAGCAATTAACGCGCTGGACAGCCTTTAGAAGCAGAATGCTGGCCTAAATTAAGGAATCTAACTAAGCTTAAGAAGGAGGTAGTTGTTAAGTACATACTTAAGCTTATTACGCGCGGATTTCCCCCTAAGCTTGTAGCTGTAGCTAATATAGCTAATTCCTTGCGCGCTAAGCGCAATCTAGGCCAGGTTAGCTTAAACTAGCCTAGTATGTGGGTTAAGCACTGCCCTAAGTTTATAATAAAGTTTAATTACAAGTATAATTACAAGAAAGCGCTCTGTAAGGATCTAGAGGTTATCTAGAGCTAGTTTTGCCTAGTAGCTAACATAAAAGCTAAGTACAGTATCTAGGATAAAGACATGTATAACTTTAACAAGTTAGGCTTTATAATAGGCTAGATATTAACTAGAGCAGTTGTTACAGCTTTAGAGAGACAAGAACAGCTAAAGGCAATATAGCAAGGCAATAGGGAGTGGACAACAGTTATCTAGGGCATTAACGCAACAGGGTGGGCTATTCCACCCTTTATTATCTTTAAGGGCCGCTATCACCTCTCTGCCTAGTACAAGAAGGAGAATCTGCCTTAGAACTAGGTTATTGCAGTCTCTAAGAACAGCTAGACAACAAATAAGCTTAAGCTGCAGTAGTTAAAGCACTTTAATAAGCATATAAAAAGGAGGGTTGTAGGCGCTTATTAGCTCCTTATTATTAACAGCTATAAGAGCCACAACTTGCTTAATTTCTAGCAGTACTGCAAGAAGAACAAGATTATTACTATCTGCATGCCTTTACACTTATTGCACCTCCTACAGCCTCTTAATGTAGGTTGTTTTGCCCCTCTAAAGAAGGCGTACAGGCGCTAAGCTAAAGATCTTATGCGCAACTAGATTACCTACATTACAAAACTTAAGTTCCTACTATGCTTTATACGCGCCTATAATGCAGCAATTACTCCTAGTAATATCTAAGGAGGGTTTTAAAGCGCTAGTTTAGTCCTATTTAACCTAGAACAGGTTAAAATAGCCCTTAACGTCTAGTTGCGTACTCTATTACTACTACTACCTATTAACAACAAGCCCTAGCAGTTGCAAACCCTAAGCAATACCTTTAAATTTAGGTTGTAATTAATGCTTGTAAAGGCAAGGATTTAGAGGCATGTAGATAGCTCACTAACGTCTATAGTAGAGGCCTTTAAGAAGGTCTTAAAGGGGGCAGCAATTATTACGCACAAGCTAGTGTTGGCGCAAAAGGAGATTACAGAGCTTTAAGCAGCAAATAAGGCTGCCACGCGACGTAGATTGCATAAAAGAAAGCAGATTTAGGCAGAAGGGACCTTAATAGTTAAGGATAGGGCTTGTCTAACTGCTCTAAAGGAGTTTAGAGCGCGTAGTGATAGGAAGAAGCTAAAGACGCAGGTGCGCGCTAAAGGAGGTAAGCTAAGTTAAAGGCAATGCAGGCGGTGCAATTAGACTAGGCATAACTTGCGTACATGTAAGAAAGTAGCAGAAGTAGACTCTAAATAATATCTTGTGTTGTATTGCTCTATACAGGGCCAAAGTGGGCTGTTTTGCGAGAGAATGGGGTGGTTTTAGTGGGGGCTTGGCAAAAGTGGCCGGCCAACCCGTGTGGCCGGCCAACCCGTTAGGTACGTTATAGTTTATGTAGTAATAAAAAAGTTAAATGCTGCCTTTAGTTAACACATAAATGTAATATATGCCTCTTTTAGATATTACTTAACATATTATTATGCAGCATTCTTATTTTTTAAGTTAATTATATAAAAGTAGCTTACTTATCTTTTCTAAGTAAAGACTACTATATTATATGTAAGTTTAATCCTTTTACTATTAAACTTAATAAGCTGCTTTTTTACTAAAATAGTTTTACTTTTTATACAAAACTTTACTTTTTATAGTTTTTTTTTTTCTCTTTATATAAAATTTTTTATTATAATGCTTAAAGTGTTATCTATCTATAGGCTAGTAATACTAAAAGTGTGCTCTCCTTTATTAGTAATTAAAAGGTAAAAGTTATATAAAAAGATGTGCATATGCAGCTTTTCTTTATAGTAGTTATAGTATGTTTTAAACTAATATAGTCCTAATTTAGTAGCTCTATACAAGGGTTGTACAACCTAGAGTATTATATTTAGTAGAAAGCTTTAGTGCATTTTCTTTAGTAGCTTTATGTACAGCGTGCGCATAAGCTTATCTATTAATTAGATGTATACTTATGTAATATTACATAGTTTAAAATGCATTTTGTATATAGCTTTTAAGCTTACTTTTATAGCTAAAAGTAGTTTTTAGCTTATTCTCTAAATAGTTAGTAACTAAGTAAGGATTTTTTTTTTTCTTTATTTAAGTAGCTAGCAAACACTAGGCAGGATTTTTTATATAGTTAAGTTATTTTGCCTTTTACTTTTTATATAAGGTAAAAGTTAAAAATCTAACTTTTATGCCTTATTAAGTTATATGCTATAACTTTAAAAGTGCTATTAGTAATTAAAGTGTCTATTTCTATATAGTCTAATTTTTTAAATAGTTTTTTAGGTGTAGTAATTACACTATTTATATAAAGCTTAATAGATAAGGCCTAATTATTTTTTTTTTCTAAGTTAGAAATACCTAGTCTAGACTTTATGCAGGTTTTCTTTACCTTTTACTTTTTCTAGTATCTATATCTTCTTTTTGCACTAGTGCGGCATTGCTATTCTAAGGGGCTTAGTTTGTAGTAGGCTTTAGTTCTACCTTTATAACATTTTTATAAGGCTGTTCTCTCTTCCTCTTCTTTAAAAGATCCCTTTATATAGGGATTAGTTTATTTAAGTTATCTATTATAAGTGTCCGAATAGTGATATTCGGGCGCCTGGTTAATAGTCACGTGGCTCAGATGCGCCCGGATCCCTGTGCACGGAGATCTGTGCGCAGAGTTTAGGACTATATTAACCCCCTTTCCTTTGTACAATAGAAAACAACAAGAAGCAATTAACACCAGTTACCTAACACCCCTGTGCAATGTTTACACTGTGCAAACCTCTCTGTCTTGTACGCATTTGCTAACACTAAGTGCTAGCTAGTAGAGAGTCTATTTAACACTAATTAGTAGTTTAAATACTATAAAAGAGGAAGCTCTTCTTATACCTTTCTATTTAAAAGTTTATGTATAAGAAGAATCCTTTTCCTTACTACTTTAACTATAAATTAGTAAAAGTAAAAATAGAGTTTAATTTATATGCAAGTAGCTATAAATCTCTGTTTAGTTACTTAAGTAAAAGTAAGAAACCTGTCTGTACAATACTGTTTAAAGGTATTATATAAATAGTAGTGCTTATTTAACACTAGAAGGTCTGTTTTATCTTTTTACACAAGGCTGTTTAGAGGCAGCGTACAACAAGAAGTAAGACAGCGCGCAACAACGCATAATTAACTACTATAAAGCAACAAGCAACGCTAGCTCTATCTATAACTAGCTAACATAATGTATTAACGTATAACTAATATGTACTTTTTATAGGCATCTTAGCAAAGACCTTAGCAGAGTAGACAAATATTAAAGATTAAGTAAATAAAATTAAACTATTAAATAACACACTTAAAAAGAAGCTTAATTTATACGCAGCTAACTTAATTATAGAACTCTACATGTTAAGCATAATAAATGTACATACACTTAAAAACTTTTAGAATAACTTTATAAAGTAGAAGCTTATACACTTTAGAGATCTTAGCTAACTATTTCTATAAAAACTAATTACTACCTTACAGAATAAGAGCATTAGCTTTAAAAAGGACATAATAGAGGCTACTACACTATACAGACTTATAAAAAAAGAACACATGTTTACTATTTTACTAGAGTATTATATAAAACTATTACTACTATTACTAGTCTTAACACAACAGAGGATGTTTCTATATAAATTACTTGCAGACCTAATACTTTCTCTATAATTAGTATAACTACCTTGTAATAGCTTACTGTACAAGAGCATAACTAGGTAGCTACATATTCCTGTAGCCACAGCTCTGCATAAGATTCCCTAAAGCTTATACCTACTGCATATAATTTAATTACTGTATAATTTATACTAACTTTTACCTACACAAGATATTACAGTAGAGAACCTTACGCCTAAGAAAGTTATATAATTCTAGAAGGCATAGAGAAAGAAGAATAACTACATAAGGCAACTATATAATATTCTAGCTAATAAGGCTATAGTATTTATTAAGCTCTACTAACGCCTTACTATCTCTAAAGCATTATACATAAGCATCTTTTTTAATATTCTTAAAAGGCGCGCACACATGTTCTACCTTTATAATATTAGTCTAGAATAATTATAGAAGTTACTATATAAGCAGCTTAGTAATTACTTTAATACTAATATAAACTATAACTAGTATTAAACAGATTAGATAATAATAAGCTTTATATAAAGTAAGTAAAAAAACTTTATAAAAACTTTATATAAAGCTTTTAAAGCTATAATTAATAAACTTACTCTTATATAAAAAGCTCTTAGTCTATAATTTTAAAGCAAGATACTGCTTTACACTACTATTATATAAGCATGCTAAGGGCAACTTAAACTTAAATAAGCAATGTTCTTAATTAAGCCTATATATAAGGCACTATACAGTAACCTCTGTTTAGCACTTTAGGTTATAATTAATTAACAAAACAATGCATTTATAAACAAATCTTAGAACATGTACTACACTAATAGGTAATATAGCTTACTACATATATATAGCTATTAACAACATAGAAAAAGCTTAAGGGGATATAAAAGATTATTTAGACTATAGTCTTTTACATAATTAAAGTAATGCTTTATCTGTTATAAGAAAGAATATTAGTTAATAAATTATCTTTACATAAATTAATTCTATGCAAAACGCTAATATATCTCTTTATATAAAGGATTTTATAATAAGACACTAACGTGTAAAAAAGTAAATATGTACATTTAAAAGTTTAAAGGCAAACTAAAGTAGAAAAAAAAAGAGTTGCATAATAACAACAACCTAGATAAAAAGAAAAGTAAGGAGATTATTAACTACTTTACTAATGCTGCATTTCTTTATTGCGCAACTGCAGAGGACATCTACAGCCTAGAACCTAAAGAATACGCAGAACAGTTTATCCTTAAAGATTAATACTGTACAGTATACTAAGGTAAACTATAGGATACTAGCGCAGTAAGGATCTCTACTATAAGGAAGTTATAACTTAAAGCACACCTGTAAGAATTCTCTTATACAAAAGTAGACTAGACACTAAGAAAGAAAAGTATTAGCTTTAGAAAACAAGGATTAATAGAATTAATTAGTACTATATAAATTACTAACCTAGTTAGTAACGTAATGTATTACATCCTAGACACCCTAACACTGTTCCTACTGTCTCTAGCAGACGTAGACTAAATAGGTGCGTACTTTAACAACATGTAGAATGTAATTATACAAAGCAATAGAAATACTGTCCTAGTTATACAAAAATAAGGTTATCTATTTTTTAACATATAAAAAGAGGAATTAATGTTTTTTTTTACTAAACATAAACTTTAATAACTACATAAAAGATTTAGCTATCCTTGTATAAAACAACTTTACATAATGCTTAAGAACACTAGACATAACATTAATCCCTCTATACTTAAGAAGATTAAGAAGTTCTGCTACATGTGTTAGCTACACAACCTAGCACTATAAAGATTTAAGTTTATAATTAAGGACAACTTACACTTTAACTATAAAATAGTAATTAATGTTGTATAAATTAGTAACTAAGACATACTACATGTAATTAACATAGATACATTATTCTAAGCAGCAACCTTCTTAAAATTAATGTCTACATAAGATACCTAGGACGCGCTCTGTAAGTGTTAGATTAACACGTACTAAGGCCTACCTAATTACATTATACATAACCTTAGTATAAACTTTGCATCTAAAGACTTCTAGAATCGCGCGAAGATTATAGGAGCAACGTGCTAACAGATGCTAGTAGAGGCCTATTAGGCTCTAGGGAAGATTAAGCGCGCGCACGCACCACTGCAACGTGCGTATAATATCCTCTGTGCAGAATTAGATGATTGTACAAACAATAAGTTAGTGTTATAGATGGCTGTTAAAGCCCTAAATAATACAGTAGAACTAAACAGTCTTATACCTACATTGCTTATGTTTAGAATGTACCTAAGAATTAACATAGATTCTGCACTATCTCCTAATATTATCACGCAAGCTAATGCTGTATAAAAGGTAATAAAGATGCTTTAAAGTAAGAGGGCAAAAGTTAATATTAATTATATAATTAATACCTAAAACAGCTTAACTTTATATAAAGTACTAAATCTCCTACTTAGTTCTAAAGTAAAGACGTAGTAAAAGAAGAAGAGATAAATAGGACTACATATAGTAAAGGGAATTAAGGCCCTAGACGTTATTATTAAGATAGAGAACAGTCTAGTAAGACTCTGCTGCACGCAAGTTATGCTATATTATTATACAAAGGACAAGGATAAACCTGCACAAGAATTGCTAGATCTAGACAAACTAGCCCTAGTACAAAGGGATCCTCCACAGACATAAAAGAGAAGTCGCCTACATAAGCAACTAACCCTAGTTAATAGACTGCACAAAACAGCCCCTTAAGTAGCATTAGATTTGTTGTACAAACTAGAACTAGAACTACAGCTAGCTAAGAAAGGCTAAAGGAGACTGCGTAAGAATCTACAGGCTACAACATTTCTAACCTAAAAGGAAAAGGAAGACTACGCGCTAGCAATTAAGCTCTGTGCAGACAGTGTAATTACAACACCTAGGAGACTATTTAAAGAATTAGACTGTACAGAAATAGAGAGTCTAATTATAAGTAGCACATTTAAAGTACTTTTATATAATTTATTAATTTATAAGAGACAGATCTTTAACCTTTAACTTATACATAAAGTTAAAGGGAAATTAATAAAACTATATAAAAAGTTACAACTTGTGTTTGTAGGACATTTAAATAAGGAGAAGAAGAAGATCCTTACATAGTCTTCTATAATTTAAAAAATAAGTTAGAGGTTAATCCTAGCTATTAGCTTATTACTAATAGCTTTATACAACATGCACTATAAACTACATAATATTACTTAGGTATATGTATAATTAATAGACAAGCTTGTTTGCACTCTCTTTACATAACTACTAAAAGAACTCTGTAAAAGCTTCTCTCCACACATAATATTTAGAGTTGTATAACTACTATACAGCGCAGTAGAGTTAGGCTTGTATTAGTTTAAGACATACTACAACTATTATAAAGATAGACTTTTTATAAAAACTTTATTATATAATCTGTGCTTATTAATCACACATAAAGGCCTAATAGTGTTTAGTATTATAGGACTGTAGATAGATAATACCCTTAGTATTATTACAGCTAATTTTGCATAAAAAGAGAAAAAAAAATTACTTAAGGCTAACTTTTAAGTAAAGCCTAAGACTATACTATCACACAATTAGGCTATTAAATTTAATAAAGGAAAAATTTACCTTATACAAAATAATATTATTTTTATATAAAAGGGTTAAGCTAGGAATCTACACACAATAGAGTCTAAAGTAGAGGATGCTGCGCAGAAGTACGTTAAACAGCGCGCGCAAGGTGCCTATATTGCATTAATATGTTAACCTAAGGCAGCATTTAACCTGTCTACTGCCGCTTAAGTTGTGTTACTGTTGTATAATAATATTAAGGCATTAAATGTACAAATCTAATAGCAAATTAACAACTAGAATAGAGGATTATTATATATACTACTTAATCTCTCCTATATAAAGTTGTTTATCTTTACTAATAAATTATTTATAAATAATAAGAACCTAAGTTTATAGCTTAGCTTTTTTATTATTTTTAAGACTAAGTAGTAAACTAGGAACTTATACAACTTTAAAATTATAGGCAATATTATACACTAAAACTCCTCTAAGTGTAAACGCGTTACCTGCTCTGTCCTAGCTAGTAAGCTGTACAGAATAGTAGGAGGATTTAACTGCGTAATTGCACTAAGTACAACTATTAACTAGATTACACGTATGCTTAGAATACCTCCTGTACCTATTGTACTATGCATAAATTTAAGATTTCTGTATAAATGTCTTATAAAGCTTAGGACAATAAATAAAAAAAGACTTATAATTAATATTATATTAATTTAAGAATTATATAAGAAAAGGGAGATTATAGAGATTAGGTAGATTAATAAAAGAGACAACTCTACAGATGCCTATATAAAAAAGGCGCTAAACTCTGCTTTTAAAGAACTAATTTTGTACAACTAACTAACTATTAGAGTTAAAGCGTTAGTTAACAGACTTAAGCCTGTATAAGATAGGCAAAAAGGGCCCTATAGTAACCTGTCTACTATATGTGTAAACAAGGCAAGTCCTGTATAAAGGAAAAAGAAAAAGTTGCTAATGTCTAAATAGTAATATTTAGGCGCCTAGTTAATAGTCACGTGGCTTAGATGCGCCTAGATCCCTGTGCACAGAGATCTGTGCGCAGAGTTTAGGACTATATTAACCCCCTTTCCTTTGTATAATAGAAAACAACAAGAAGCAATTAACACTAGTTACCTAACACCCCCGTGCAATGTTTACACCGTGCAAACCTCTCCGTCTTGTACGCATTTGCTGACACCAAGTGCTAGCTAGCAGAGAGTCCATTCAACAATAAGTAAGTTATCTTTTTTTTTTCTTTATAGTATAGTTTAACCTGTGTATATTAAAGCTTTAGTAGGCTATTTTTTCTTTTAATTGTAACAATCCTTATAAATTGTTCTATCTCAAGTCGCCTAGAACCTCTAGAAGGCCCTTGTATCAGCCCTAACCTTAACCTAGCCCTAACCCCTGCTGTTACCCCTATTCCCTTATGTATTTAGTCGCACCTTGCCCCTGTAGCTAGCTTAGTAGTTTTCTAATATCCTTTTGTACAAGGCCTATAGGTGTTATTAGTATTTCTAGGTCTCTAAGTCCCTACGCACTCCTATATGCCTCTAAGTGGATTTATACCGCATTTAGACCTATTGTCTTGCCTGCGCTGTTACATTAATAATAACATCTCTCTCTTTAATGCTTTTAATTTTGTATAGGCTAGTCTAGCCTTTCTTCTCTTTCTATGCTATAATCTTTAAGCTAAAGAGAAAGTTAAGAACTTTATGCGTTATAAAGCTATTATAAGTATTAATTACATAATTAATGTTTACTTTTATATAGTCTTTTTAAAGTATTTTTATTACCTTTTATATAGTGCTTACTTATATAATAATGTCTAGTAATAGTAGAGAGTCTAGGTTAATTCTTAGGTATGCTCTAAAAACTAGCAGTGTAGGTACTAGACTATGCAGGCTAGCTATGTTATTTAGAGCCTTAACTGCTATTTACAGGATAGCCTTATTATCTGTACAGTTACCTAGCTTAGTCTTTAAGATGTTAAACACTTATTAGAGAGGTATATGCACGCGCTTAACCTTTCTAACTATCTAATGTGCTTTTACAGGCATCTACCTATATGTAGCTTTTATAATCTTTGCATAAGCTTAAAAATCCTCTAAAGTAAAGTTTATACTAAAGTTATGCATAATGTAGTTTAGAGGTCCTTAATAAGTGTTAATCTAGCATTTGCATAGTGCATCCTAAGTATCTTATGCAGACATAGATTTTAGAAATGTAGCAGCCTAAAATAAAATATTTACATTAATAATATATAAAACATCTCTATTATTAATTTATACAACATTAATAATAACTTTATAGTTAAAGTAGGTGTTATTCTTAATTATAAACTTAAATTTTTATAGGGCCTAGTTATATAATTAGCAAAAGTAGTAAAACTTCTTAATCTCTTCTAGCACTACAGCATTAATGTTATAGCTAGCGCTAGTTAGCATCTTTTAGAGTCTCTTTATGCAGGGGTGTCTAAATTAGCAGTAAAGGCAGTAGAGTTCTAATTTAGTAAAGAAAGACATAAATTCTTTTTTACTAATATTAAAAAAATGTGTTCTTATTTTTATATAAGAAAGACAGTAGTTTTATTTTTATATATAATAACATTTAAAATATTATTAAAGTATACCCTAAATTAGTTAGCATTTGCTAGTAATAGTAAAAATAGTGTTAAAGTCTCTAAGATATAGTAACGTACTTCATAGGCGAGTCGCTCACACACCTGAGTCGCTTACTTTTGCTAAGACCCCACCCTAACAAACTCTATTATAGCCTATAACAACCTGCTCTAGCACTATATAGTACAGTACAGCCTAGAATATTATTTAGATACTACTTCTACTTCTTGCTTACACATTTGCGTGTTATGCCTAGTCTAATTGCACTATCTATAGCGCCTTTAGGATAGCTTACCTACTTTAGCTTACACCTACTTCTTTACTTTTTTTTTATTACTGCGCACCTTAAACTTCTTTAGAGCTATTAAGTATAAGCTTTTTTAAATTATTAAAGTTTTTTTTACTTTAATTTACTTTTTTTTATATAATTTATATTATGTAGTAGCTTTATTAGCTACTTAAAGCTTAGTAATTTTTTATTACACTAATACTAGCTTATATATAATTATTACTACTTTTTTTAAAACTTTTTTAAACACTTTAGCTATAAAAGTTAGTAAACTATTTATATACTTTTAAATTTTTATTTTTATAAGTATTAATTATAACTTAAGTTTTAAAGTATTACTTAAAGTTTATAACTACTAAAGCTTATTATATATAAGTAGTAGTAGTAATAAAGTGTATAACTTTACATTAAAGCTTATTATAACTTATTATAAGTTAAAAAAAACTAATTTAGCGCTTTAAAACTTTTTTTAAATATTACTAAAAGTAATTATAGTATTATAAGCTACTTTAAAGCATAGTAAAAACTTTATTTTTATAATATAAGTAATCTAGTTACATATAAAGTTTTTAGCTTAGCACTTATACACTTTTTTAAAAAAAGTAAAACAACCTAAATTAAGTAGCTATAAAAAGTGTAATAAGTAAAAAAGTATATAAATAGTAATAATTTTATTATTTTTATAGTATTACTAAAAATAAAGTAAGTTATAGCTTTTATAGCTATTAATAACTAGTAAATAGTAGCTACTAATAGTACACTTTTTTATATACATATTAAAGTGCTTTAACTAGTCTAGACTAAGCTAATTAGTAGTTTAGCTATGCTTAGAAATTATAATAACTTAATTTTAAAGTAGATTTTTCTTTTTATACTAGTTTAAAAAGTAGTTACTACTTTAAAAAATAATAAAAAGTAAAATAGCTTACTTTTTAGCATTAATGCTTTAAATAGCTATTATTTACTCTTAGTTACCTAGCTAGACTACTTTTAGCTGTTTTTATCTCTCTAAACTTATAATAACTACTCTAGTAAATATTTAGCTTATTATAAACTTTATTTTATTAAAGTTATATATATTATTATTTTAAATACTATACTTAGCTTTAATATTTTTTATAAAGTTAAACTAGCTTTAAATTACTATAAAATTTTTATAAAAAGCTTTTTTATAGTTATACTTATACCTAAACTTTACTTTAAGCTTTAAGTAATACTTAATAAACATATTAAGCTAGTTTATGCTAACATAGCTTATATTATACTTAGTGTGTAAAAAATTAGCTATATTAGCTATAGCTGCTAGCTAGAGGGGAAATCCTTACACATTTAGCTTAAGTATGTGCTAAATAATTACTTACTTTTTATTATTAT
>NW_022985202.1:349734-364756 GCF_010093535.1 Lindgomyces ingoldianus
TTATTTTATTAAAGTTATATATATTATTATTTTAAATACTATACTTAGCTTTAATATTTTTTATAAAGTTAAACTAGCTTTAAATTACTATAAAAATTTTATAAAAAGCTTTTTTATAGTTATACTTATACTTAAACTTTACTTTAAGCTTTAAGTAATACTTAATAAATATATTAAGCTAGTTTATACTAATATAGCTTATATTATACTTAGTGTGTAAAAAATTAGCTATATTAGCTATAGCTACTAGCTAAGGGGGAAATTCTTATATATTTAGCTTAAGTATGTGCTAAATAATTACTTACTTTTTATTATTATTTAGCTTTTATAAGTTAGCTATATAATTAGCTTAAAAAAGTTATCTAGTGTGTTAGTTACTTATTATTTTTTAAAAAACTTTATAAATAGCTGTAGTGTATTACTTAAAAAGTGTTATATTTTATTTAAAAGCTTAAAGTGTAATTTATATTTAATGTTTTTTTAACACATCTAAGTAGTGTTATTAGAAATGCATTAGTGTAAAAAAAGTAGTGTAGTAAAGTTTTAGTAAAAGTAAGTAACTTAGGTGTGTAAGCAACTTGCCTGTAAAGTACGTTACAGTATTAGTTATTAAAGATAAACTGCTTAGTATACTCCTTAGGTTTAATGCTGTAGATGTCCTCTTCTGTTGCATAGTATAAATAAGTAGTAGAGGTAAAGTAGTTAACAGCTTTTTTAGCATTTTTACTTTTCTATTTTATTTTCTTTACATTATATAAATTATCTTTTTTTTTAAGGTAACTTTTAAAGTTTTAGATGTACAAAGTAATAGCTTTATATAATAAAGTCTTATTATAGAAATTTTTATATAAAGCAACATACTAGTTCTTTGCTTATATATAGTTATTATAAGAGTAGTTTAATAACTAACATTTCTTCTTATAGTAGATAAAGCACTTTTTTATCTACATGCAGTTATCTCTAGATTGTAGCCTAAACTTAGATAAAAATTTTTTACATTATCTTTTTTTATATAAAAAAAAGCTTTCTTTTTATTATATAAACTCTTATTATGCAGAGTTATATTAGCAGTTTGTGTAGTATACATTAAGTAGTTTCTAAAAGTATTAGTTTACCTTTTAGTTTATAGTAACTTAAAGTAATACTTATAAGTTGCTAAATAAAGCTTTACATAAAAGCTTAATAGTAAACATAGCATATTCTAGTTCTAGTTATCCTTAACAAGCTTATATAATAGCAGTATATAGTAAAACATTTTTTTAAAAATTTATTTTTAGTGCTTTTTATATAAGCATAAGCTTATTAATTATTATTTTAAGAACTTTATATAAACTTTTATTAAAGTTTTTTTATTAGTATTATGTAAAAGTTAGTATTATCTAGTCTGTCTAGTACTAGCTATAGTTTACATTAGTGTTAAAGTAACTACTTAAGGTGTTATATAAATGCTTCTAGTTATATCTAGGGCCTATGTTATGCATATAGTATATATTTACCTAACCTTTTAAAATATTTAGAAAGATGTCTATATACTAAGTTTTTTAAATATCTAGCTATTAATATAAATTAATAAAAATCTTTATTTTATTTATAAAAATGTTATATAGTTAACTTATAATGTACTTTATAGGCAAGTTGCTTACACACCTAAGTTGCTTACTTTTACTAAGACCCTACTACACTACTTTTTTTACACTAATGCATTTCTAATAACACTACTTAAATATGTTAAAAAAATATTAAATATAGCTTATACTTTAAGCTTTTAAATAAAATATAACACTTTTTACCTAATATGTTATAGCTATTTATAAAGGTTTTTAAAAAATAATAAATAACTAACACACTAAATAACTTTTTTAAGCTAATTATATAGCTAACTTATAAAAGCTAGATAATAATAAAAAGTAGGTAATTATTTAGCATATACTTAAGCTAAATGTGTAAGGATTTCCCTCTTAGCTAGTAGCTATAGCTAATATAGCTAATTTTTTATACACTAAGTATAATATAAGCTATATTAGTATAAACTAGCTTAATATGTTTATTAAGTATTACTTAAAGCTTAAAGTAAAGTTTAAGTATAACTATAACTATAAAAAAGCTTTTTATAAAAATTTTATAGTAATTTAAAGCTAGTTTAACTTTATAAAAATATTAAAGCTAAGTATAGCATTTAAAATAATAATATATATAACTTTAATAAAATAAGGTTTATAATAGGCTAAATATCTACTAAAGTAGTTATTATAAGTTTAAAGAGATAAGAATAGCTAAAAGTAGTCTAGCTAAGTAACTAGAGGTAAATAATAGCTATTTAAAGTATTAATACTAAAAAGTAAGCTATTTTATTTTTTATTATTTTTTAAAGTAGTAACTACTTTTTAAACTAGTATAAAAAAAATCTACTTTAAAATTAAGTTATTATAATTTTTAAGTATAGCTAAACTACTAATTAGCTTAGTCTAAACTAGTTAAAGCACTTTAATGTGCATATAAAAAAGTGTACTATTAGTAGCTACTATTTACTAGTTATTAATAGCTATAAAAGCTATAACTTACTTTATTTTTAGTAATACTATAAAAATAATAAAATTATTACTATTTATATACTTTTTTACTTATTACACTTTTTATAGCTACTTAATATAGGTTATTTTACTTTTTTTTAAAAAAGTATATAAGTACTAAGCTAAAAACTTTATATATAACTAAATTACTTATATTATAAAAATAAAGTTTTTACTATGCTTTACAATAGCTTATAATGCTATAATTACTTTTTGTCTGTACGCAGCAGCAGCGTCGCGGCCTGGATACAAGCGATCGCGCACGAGCAGGATCACGTATCTATGTCACATGATGCTCGTGCGCGAACCTCTGTGCGCGAACATCTAGATATCCCCCTTTTCCTCTATACAGAGGAAAGACAAGAGTAATAGAACTAGAAACATGTTGCCCTTACTTTACCTACCTTATACGCTGTGCACACTGTACACTACTCTTACTCTTACTACTTAAGTGCTTATACTATAAGCAGCTAGCTGTTAGAGCCTATTTAACACTAATTAGTAGTTAATTTAATTAACTATAAATTAGCAAAAGTAACAACAAAGTACTTACACTCTGTAAGGTACTTTATTTTGTTACTTATTCCTTAGAAAGAGTAACAGCAGAGTACTTACACTTTATAAGGTACTTTATTTAGTTACTTATTTTTTAGGATAGCAGATTAATTCTTTGCATTATACAGTAAGCTCTGCTACTGTACAAAGTAAAAAGGAGATAGTGTAAGACGCACACTAAAGCTACTAAAGCTGCATAACCTAGTAGCTAGACAATAGCACATTAATCCTTTACATTATACAGCAAGCTCTGCTACTGTACAAAGTAAAAAGGAGATAGTGTAAGGCGCACACTAAAGCTATTAAAGCTGCACAACCTAGTAGCTAGATAACAGCAGTACCTGCGCAATTTACTAGAAAAGTGATTAACTATACTATTATAATAAAATTCTATTAGCAACTAACAACTCTGCGTAATAATAAGAAGAATAAGAAACAATTTTTATTATATAAATAACTTATAAAGAACATAGAGATATTAGAGGCAACACTATAAAATAAGACTAGCCTAGAGTACTAAAATAATAAGATTAACATGTTAAAGGCTCTAATAAGCCTATAAACTTAATTATACATAAGTTATATAATTACTAATCTATATATAATAACTTAAAAGGGCGCTACTTTTTTAAGTGTGTATATAGAGGATTTTAAAGGATAGACACTATAAGACTTTTTAGCACTTAGCTACACATTTAAAAGAGAGCTTATATAAGTACTAAAGGACAAAAGAATTACACTACAGCTAGGCACTAAAGGTACCTAAGCCTAGAAGCTGTACAATATAGCATAAGAGAAGGCAATTATACTAGAAAGGCTTTATACATAACTTCTATTGCTGTATAAGGCTCTGCACAGAAGCAGACTAAACATAATGCTGCTATTAACACTAAACGTACTAGCATTACCTGCTCCTACACCTTAGCTAGCACTACACTAATCACTGTACAAACAATACATGCCACCCTACCCAACGCCTGCTCCACACCCTCAATCGTACACACCACCGCCTGCAGTAGTGTATGCACCACTGATACCACCTGCACAATCTATACTATATTACAACCTGTACAAACTTCTACCCTAGAGGGAAAACACTAAAGAAAAACTCTTAGCAGACAAAATTATATAATTTTAAAAAGCATAAAAAAAAGATAATAACTATATAGGTTAACTATATAATATTTTTATAAATAAAATAAGAATCTTTATTAATTTATGTTAATAGCTAGATATCTAGAAAACTTAGTACATAGACATCTTTCTAGATATCCTAAAAGGTTAGGTAAATATGTACTATATGCACAACATAGGCTCTAGACATAACTAGAAGCATTTGTACAACACCTTAAGCAGTTACTTTAACACTAATATAAACTATAGCTAGTACTAGACAGACTAGACAATAATAACCTTTATATAATGCTAATAAAAGAACTTTAATAAGAGTTTATATAAAGTTTTTAAAATAATAATTAATAAGCTTACACTTGCATAAAAGGCACTAAAAATAGAATTTTAAGAGGATGTTCTACTGCACACTGCTATTATATAAGCCTGTTAAGAATAACTAGAACTAGAACATGCTATGTTTACTATTAAGCCCTTATGTAAAGCCTTATTTAGTAACTTATAGGCATTACTCTAAGTTACTATAGACTAAAAGGTAAACTAATACCTCTAGGAACTGCCTAATGCATACTACATAGACTGCTAATACAACTCTGTACAACAAAAGTCTACATAATAAGAAGAAAGCCTCCCCTTATATAAAAGAGGATAATATAGAAGATTTTTATCTAAGTTTAGGCTATAATCTAGAGACAACTGCACATAGATAAAGAAGTGCTTTGTCTACTATAAAAAAAAAAATTAGTTATTAAACTACTCTTATAATAACTATATGTAAGTAAAGAACTAGTATGTTACCTTATATAAAGATTTTTATAATAAGACTTTATTATGTAAAGCTATTACTTTATACATCTAAGACTTTAAAAGTTACTCTAAGAAAAAAAATAATTTACATAATATAAAGAAAATAAAATAAAAGGGTAAGAATGCTAAAAAAGCTGTTAACTACTTTACCTCTGCTACTTATCTACACTGTGTAACAGAAAAGGACATCTACAGCATTAAACTTAAAGAATATGCTAAGCAGTTTATTTTTAATAACTAATACTATATAGTATACTAAGGCAAACTATAGGACATAGGCGCAGCAAAAATCTCTACTGTTAGTAAGTTCTAACTTAAGGCGTACATATAAGAGAACCTATGTATAGAAATTAATTAAACACCTAGCTAAATAAATATTAGCTTTAAAAGCTAGACACTAAAGGGATTAATTAGTACTATATAAATCTAGAACCTAATTAGTCTAGTTACATACTACATTTTAGAGACTTTAACACTATTTCTGCTATTACTAGCAAATGCTAACTAACTTAGGGTATACTTTAATAATATTTTAAATGTTATTATACATAAAGACAAAACTACTATTTTTATTATATAAAAATAAGGACACTTTTTTTTTAATGTTAGTAAAAAAGAATTTATGTCTTTTTTTACTAAATTAAAACTCTACTGCCTCTACTACTAATTTAGACACCCCTACATAGAGAGACTCTAGAAAATGCTAACTAGCGCTAGCTATAATGTTAATGCTGCAGTGCTAGAAAAGATTAAGAAGTTTTACTACTTTTACTAATTATATAACTAGGCCCTACAAAGATTTAAGTTTATAATTAAAAATAACACCTACTTTAACTATAAAGTTGTTATTAATATTATATAAATTAATAATAAAAATGTTCTACATGTTATTAATGTAGACATATTATTTTAGGCTGCTACATTCCTAAAATCTATGTCTACACAAGATACCTAGGATGTACTATGCAAATGCTAGATTAACACTTATTAAGGACCTTTAAACTATATTATGTATAACTCTAGTATAAACTTTACTTTAGAGAATTTTTAAGCTTATGTAAAGATTATAAAAGCTACATGTAAGCAGATGCCTATAGAAGCACATTAGGCAGTTAGAAAAGTTAAGTGTGTGCACATACCTCTCTAACAAGCGTTTAACATCCTAAAGACTAAGCTAGGTAACTGTATAAATAATAAGGCTATTCTGCAGATAGCAGTTAAAGCTCTAAACAACACAGCTAGCCTACACAGTCTAGTACCCACACTGCTAGTCTTTAGAGCATACCTAAGAATTAACCTAGACTCTTTACTATTACTAGACATTATTACATAAGCAAGTGCTATATAAAAGGTAATAAAAATACTTTAAAAAGACTATATAAAAGTAAACATTAATTATATAATTAACATTTATAATAGCTTTATAATGTATAAAGTTCTTAACCTCTCTCTTAGCTTAAAAATTATAGCATAGAAAGAGAAAAAAGGCTAGACTAGCCTATATAAGATTAAGAGCATTAAAGAAAAAAATGTTATTATTAAAAGAAAAAATAGCCTACTAAAGCTCTAATATACATAAGTTAAACTATACTATAAAAAAAAAAAAAAAGACAGCCTACTTATAATAAATAACCTAGATAAACTAATCCTTGTATAAAAAGATTTTTTAAAGAAGAGAAAAAAAAAACAGCCTTATAAAAATATTATAAAGGCAGAACTAAAGCCTACTACAAACTAAGCCTTTTAGAATAGCAATGCTGCACTAGTGTAAAAAAAAGATATAAATACTAAAAAAAGTAAAAAGTAAAGAAAACTTATATAAAGTCTAAACTAAGTATTTCTAACCTAAAAAAAAAAGAATAATTAGGCCTTATTTATTAAGCTTTATATAAATAGTGTAATTACTATACTTAGAAAACTATTTAAAAAATTAGACTATATAGAAATAAACACTTTAATTACTAATAGCACTTTTAAAGTTATAGCATATAACTTAATAAAGTATAAAGGTTAGATTTTTAACCTTTACTTTATATAAAAAGTAAAAGGTAAAACAACTTAACTATATAAAAAATCCTGCCTAGTGTTTACTAGCTACTTAAATAAAAAAAAAAAAAAATTCTTACTTAGTTACTAACTATTTAGAAAATAAGCTAGAGATTACTTTTAGCTATAAAAGTAAGCTTAAAAGCTATGTATAAAATGCATTTTAAACTATATAATATTACATAAGCATATATCTAATTAATAGATAAGCTTATGCGCACGCTGTATATAAAGCTACTAAAGGAGATGCGCTAGAGCTTTCTACTAAATATAATACTCTAGGTTGTACAACCTTTATATAGAGCTACTAAATTAGGACTATATTAGTTTAAAATATACTATAACTACTATAAAGAAAAGCTATGTATGTACATTTTTTTATACAACCTCTACTTTTTAATTACTAATAAAAGAGAGCACACTTTTAGTATTACTAGCTTATAGATAGATAACACTTTAAGTATTATAATAAAAAATTTTACATAAAAAGAAAAAAAAAAACTATAAAAAGTAAAGTTTTATATAAAAAGTAAAACTATTTTAGTAAAGAAGTAGCTTATTAAGTTTAATAGTAAAAAAATTAAGCTTACTTATAACATAGTAGTTTTTACTTAGAAAAGATAAGTAAGCTACCTTTATATAATTAACTTAAAAAATAAAAATGCTGCATAATAATATATTAAGTAATGTATAAAAGGGGTATATATTACATCTATATGTTAACTAGAGGCAGCATTTAACTTGTCTATTACTGCATAAACTATAAACTTTTTATATAATAATATTAACACACTTAACACATAAATTTAATAGTAAATAGATAATAGTAAGCATAGTCTTACTTTTCTACTATTATAACTTAATTATGTAAAGCTGTTTATCTTTATAAATAAATTATTTACTAATAATAAAGACCTTAGCTTATAGCTAAAATTTTTAATTATATTAAGTAATAAAGACTATATAAAGTAAAGCAACTACTTTAAAATACTAGGCAATATTATACACTAGAATTCTACTAAGTGTAAAAGAGTAACTAAAAGTGTCCTTACTAGTAAACTATATAAAATAGTTAAAAAGTTTAATAATATAATTACTTTTAGTACAACTTTATAGTAAATTATATAAATACTTAAACTACTACTAATTCTAGTAGTAATCTGCATAAATTTAAAGTTTTTATATAATTACTTTATTAAGCTAGGCACTACTAGTAAAAAGTAACTTATAATTAACATTATGTTACTCTATAAATTATATAAAAAAAGAGAAATTACTAAAATTAAGTAAATTAATAGTAAAAATAACTTAGTAAATATATATATAAAGAAAACACTAAACTAGGCTTTTTAATTATTAGTTTTAACTAACTGCCTCTTTGTCTAGATAGAAGCATCTGTAGACTAGCTAGATCCTGTGCGCAAAGATGCTTTAGACTAACTAGACTAACAACGCCTTTATATAAGGCTTATTTCTCTTTATTTTATTTTTTTTTTTTGTATTATACACACTTATTTTTCTTATTATAAGGATCTGTTACTGCTAGCACTGTATAAAAAGAGAAAAGAGCTAAGGGATTATATAGTAAGGCTTAGAAAGCAAAAGATAAAGAAGAGAAAAGCTATTTATATAGTGTAACTAGCTTATTCTAACGCACAGCATTACTAAGGTAAGTCCTAATAAATAGAGGTAAAGTAAAGGTAAAACATAATTAGATAGACTTACACAGACAGAAGAGAGGTAACATGTACAGAAAGCAACTCTTTAGACAAAAAGAAAAGTTGCTAGTGTCTGTACACAGCAGTAGCGTTGCAGCCTAGATACAAGCAATTGCGCACAAGCAGGATTACATATCTATGTTACATAATGCTTGTGCGCGAACCTCTGTGCGCGAACATCTAGATATCCCCTTTTTCCTCTGTATAGAGGAAAGACAAGAGCAATAGAACTAGAAATATGTTGCCCTCACCTTACCTACCTTGTACGCTGTGCACACTGTACACCACTCTTACTCTTGCTACTTAAGTGCTTATACCATAAGCAGCTAGCTGTTAGAGCCCATTTAACACTTTTAGTAATATCTAAGAAAAGTTTTAAAGCGCTAAATTAGTTTTTTTTAACTTATAATAAGTTATAATAAGCTTTAATATAAAGTTACACACTTTATTACTACTACTACTTATATATAATAAGCTTTAGTAGTTATAAACTTTAAGTAATACTTTAAAACTTAAGTTATTAATACTTATAAAAATAAAAATTTAAAAGCATATAAATAGTTTATTAACTTTTATAGTTAAAGTGTTTAAAAAGGTTTTAAAAAAAGTAGTAATAATTATATATAAGCTAGTATTAGTATAATAAAAAATTACTAAGCTTTAAGTAGCTAATAAAGCTACTACATAATATAAATTATATAAAAAAAAGTAGATTAAAGTAAAAAAAACTTTAATAATTTAAAAAAGCTTACACTTAATAGCTTTAAAAAAGTTTAGAGCGCATAGTAATAAAAAAAAAGTAAAGAAGCAGGTGTAAGCTGTAACGATTCTACAAATCGTCCTATATCAGGTCGCTCGGATCCTATCTGAAGGGTCCCCGTATCGGCCCCGACCATGACTCGACCTAGTCCCCTGCAGTTACCCCTATTCCCTCATGTATTTAGTCGCACCTCGCCCCTGTAGCTAGCTTAGTAGTTTTCTGATATCCTTTTGTACAAGGCCTATAGGTGTTAATAGCATTCCTAGGTTCTAAGTCCCCACGCACTCCTATATGCCTCTAAGTAGATTTATACTGCATTTAGACCTATTGTCTTGCCTGCGCTGTTACATTATATTAAAAAACTTACTTTTACTAGTAATAGCCTTATTAAAAATATTATATTAATTATTTATTTAACTATGTCTAAGTTCTAAAAAGTGTTTAATTTAGTTTAAGTTATAATTTTTTACACACTATTATATTAATTTATTTAGTTAGTATAAATAGAATTTTAAAGACTTTTTATTAACTAAAGCCTTTAAGTTTAAAACTTTTTATTCTTTATAATTAAAATTACTTTTAAAAAAGTTGTAAAAAGTGTGCTAAAGTAGAAACTTAAAGACTACTAATAACTTATTAGAATTAAAGATAACTACTAATGCTTAACCCCTAACTACTATTAGATCTTATTATAAAGACTATAACCTATTCTAGCTACAGCTAAGGTAAAATGCTTACTTTTAGAACTAAACTACTACTAACTTTAATAGCTAAACCTTTTTTTATAAAACCTAAAGCTAAAAACTTACTAGATTTAAAGTTAAACTTTAGTAGCATAGCCTTTAAAAACTAAGTTACTTAATTAAAAGCATAAATTAAATAGCTAACTAAATTAAAAACTATTAGTTTTAATTATCTTTTACTAACTACTAAATTACTTTTAATAATACTTTAAATTACTTTTACTATATTAATAGTAAGAAACTTTTTAAGCACTTTTAAGCTTTTTTAAAGCTACTTTACTAAATATATGCTTAAGATTAAAAACTTTATAAATAGTAAAAAACTTATATTTAAATAATAGTAAGCCTTTATTATAAATAGACTTAACATTAATGTAGATTACTATTAGAGTAAGCGCGCACACATAGTGTTAGTATAGGGACACACTACTAGTATTATAAAGAAATACCTAGAGCCTAGATACCTAGCTAAATTAGATTACTTTTAGTTTAAAAACATAAAAAAAATAATTAAGCTCTTATAAACTTACTTTATTACTAGTAATAAAAAGATAAAGGTGTAATAAGCATTTTAAACTTTAAAAATAAGTAAAAAAAAAGTGTTTTTTACTTTTAAAGCTTACTTTATTAGTGCTACTATTAAAGAGTTTATATTAAAAGTAAAATAGTTTTTTTACTTATAAAAAAAGATACTACTTAGCTTAAAAGTACTAAACTTAGGTTTTAAGTACACTTAAAAAAGCTTTTTTAAGACTATAGTAGCCTACCTAATAGCTTATAATATAAAAAGAAGGAATACCTTTACTATTTTAAAATAAACTATTAATCTTACCTAATAGTCTACTATTAGACCTAGTATAGATTAGTCTTAGAAGGTTTCTAGTAATACATCTAAGGCAGTATACTATTCTAGTGCACCCTAACCTGCACCTCTGTTAGTACCCTAGTCTACCTTAGTTACCTATAGACAATTTAGCTAGACACCTGCTCTAGAAAGATAGACAACTTCTAGTAACTATTATAATTATAAAAAACTAAAACATTTTACTAGCAACTACTTTATCCTTAGAGTATAAAAAATAAAGGTAGAGTAGTAAGATTTTAAAGAAAAATTTATAAACATAAATAATTTTAATTTAGATGCTTTTTAAATAAAAAATAGTAATACTTAAAAAAACTTTTTATCTTAGGCTTAAGTAAGTATAATTTATTAAACATTAATTTATTATACTTATTTAAAGAAAAACATTTCTAAGTCTTTACTATTTTATATTTAAAAAGCATTAAAGTTTATTTAAATCTTTTAGTTAATACTAGTACTTATAGTTTTTTATTTATTAACTTAATAACTACTATGTTATTATTTTAATGCTTTTATATTTTTATCTAATGTTTACCTTTTAAAGTTATAGTTAAGGGTTTTTAAGATTAGATCTAAGTCCCTATTTACTAGTATATCTGCCTGTACATGTAAATTAATAAAAGAAGCATCTAAAACTACTTTTTTATTATTATAAACCTTAGCTTCTAGAATTATATTATTAGCATTAAATAGTTATGTTGTTTTAAACTCTGTCTAAATATAAACAAGAATTAGATTATATAGCCTAGTAAATATCTACCTACTTATAAACTTTTACTGCCTTTACTTATATAATTAACTTAGCTTACGCGTAATAAAGAAGTAAAGCTAGATATTAAATAATATAACACACTATAAAAAAATAACTAATTTTAGTAGTTATACAGCCTAATAATCTACTGCATTAGGGGTTTACTAAGGCTACTAAAATTATACAGATCTCTTATTATCTATAGTTTAAAGACACTTAAATTATTTTTCTGCCTATCTATTAAAAAGTCTAGAACAGTTTTAAAGGCAGTTTATTTAGCTACTATTACTTTAATTTTAGTAAATGCTTTTTATTTTAATATAAAAAAAAATAAGTTCTTTTTAACTTTTATTTATAAAATTAAGTAGTTAATTAAAGATAAGTAAGCTTTATAGTTAAACACTAAATATAAAACTAAAGCATTAGTAAACTTCTAATTACCCTTTAAATACTATTAGTACTAAGATATATTTAGCTACACTATAGCTTACTAGCTACTAGTACATTGTTCTTATAACTACAAAATTGTTCTTATAGAGCCTCTTTCTAATAGTTATAGTCTATTGTACAAACAGAACCTTAAGAAGCTAGAGGTAATAAAAAAATATATTATAAATAATCTAAAATATAGCCTTATTAAGTAAAGTTAAAGCTTTTTTACATCTTCTATCTTTTATGTATAGAAACTAAATAGCAACTTATGTATCTATGTTAATTACTATAAACTTAACACTTTTACTTATAAAGATGTGTATCTAATACTATGTATAAATAAACTCTTATTAAGACCTACTAAAGTAGTAATTTTTACTAAGTTTAATATTTACATAGCTTTTAATAAAATTAGGATAGACCTAAGCTTTAAAAAGTGTACTACTTTTTAAACATAATATAAAACATATAAATGTAAAGTCTTACTTTTTAGATTATGTAATAGCCTAGTAACTTACTAGTGCTATATAAATAATGTATTAATTAACTACTTAAATAATTTTTATATTACCTACTTAAATAACATTTTTATTTACTTTAAAAACAAAGTAACTTATATTTTTTATATTAAAAAGGTTTTAGAGAGGCTCTAGTAAGCAAAATTATAAGTAAAGATTAAAAAAAAGTAAATTTTATATTACTTAAATAAAGTATCTTAGCTATATACTTTTAAATAAAGGACTAGAGGTTAACCTAAAGAAAGTAAAAGTGCTACATAACTAGTAGGCGCTTACTACTATAACAGGTGTAAAATCCTTTTTAGGCTTTACTGTTAAATGGACTCTCTGCTAGCTAGCACTTGGTGTTAGCAAATGCGTACAAGACGGAGAGTTTTGCACGGTGTAAACATTGCACAGGGGTGTTAGGTAACTAGTGTTAATTGCTTCTTGTTTTTTTTCTTTGTACAGAGGAAAAGGGGGATATCTAGATGTTTGCGCACAGAGGTTCGCGCACAAGCATTATGTGACATAGATACGTGATCCTGCTCGTGCGTGATCGCCTGTATCTAGGCTGCAACGCTGCTGCTGCGTACAGACACTAGCAACTTTTCTTTTTGTCTAAAAAGTTACCTTCTGTACGCGTTACCTCCCTTTTATTTATGTAGGTCTATTTAATTACATTCTGCCTTTACTCTACCTTATTTGTTAGGACTTGCCTTAGTAATGCTTTGCGTTAGAATAAGCTAGTTACGCTATATAAATAGCTTTTCTCTTCTTTATCCTTTGCTTTCTAAGCCCTGCTGTACAATCCCCTAGCTCTTTTTTCTTTTTGTATAGTGCTAACAGTAACAGATCCTTATAATAAAAAAGATAAGTGTGTATAATATAAAAAAAAACAAAGGGAAATAGGCCTTATATAAAGGCGTTGTTAGTCTAGTTAGTCTAAGGCATCTTTGCGCACAGGATCTAGCTAGTCCACAGATGCTTCTATCTAAACAAAGAGGTAGTTAGTTAGGACTAATAATTAAAAAGCCTAGTTTAGTGTTTTCTTTATATATATATTTATTAAGTTATTTTTACTATTAATTTACTTTATTTTAGTAATTTCCCTTTTCTTATATAATTTATAAAGTAACATAATATTAATTATAAGTTACTTTTTACTAGTAGTGCTTAGCTTAATAAGGTAATTATATAAAAACCTTAAATCTATGTAGATTACTACTAAAATTAGTAGTAGTTTAAGCATTTATATAATTTACTATAAAGTTATACTAAGGGTAATTACATTATTAAACTCTCTAACTATTCTATATAGTTTACTAGTAAGAACACTCTTAGTTACTCTTTTATACTTAGTAGAATTCTAGTGTATAATATTACCTAGTATTTTAAAGTAGTTACTTTACTTTATATAGTTTTTATTACTTAATATAATTAAAAATTTTAGCTATAAGCTAAAGTTTTTATTATTAGTAAATAATCTATTTATAAAAATAAACAGCTTTACATAATTAAGCTGTAATAGTAGAAAAGTAAAACTACACTTACTATTATTTATCTACTATTAAATTTATGCGTTAAGTGTGTTAATATTATTATATAAAAAGTCTATAGTTTATGTAGTAATAAATAAGTTAAATGCTGCCTTTAGTTAACATATAAATATAATGTATACCCCTCTTACATATTACTTAATATATTATTATGCAGCATCTTTGTTTTTTAAGTTAATTATATAAAAGTAGCTTACTTATTCTTTCTAAGTAAGAACTACTATGTTATGTGTAAGTTTAATTCTTTTACTATTAAACTTAATAAGCTGCTTTTTTACTAAAATAGTTTTACTTTTTATATAAAACTTTACTTTTTATAGTTTTTTTTTTCTTTTTACACAAAATTTTTTATTATAATGCTTAAAGTGTTGTCTGTTTATAAGCTAGTAATACTAAAAGTATGCTTTTCTTTATTAGTAATTAAAAGGTAAAGGTTATATAAAAAAATGTGCATGTGTAGCTTTTTTTTATAGTAGTTATAGTATGTTTTAAACTAATATAGTCCTAATTTAGTAGCTTTATATAAGAGTTGTACAACCTAGAGTATTATATTTAGTAGAAAGCTCTAGTGTATCTTCTTTAGTAGCTTTA
>NW_022985202.1:364766-379906 GCF_010093535.1 Lindgomyces ingoldianus
AAGTAGCTAGCAAACACTAGGCAGGATTTTTTATATAGTTAAGTTGTTTTACCTTTTACTTTTTATATAAAGTAAAGGTTAAAAATCTAACCTTTATACTTTATTAAGTTATATGCTATAACTTTAAAAGTGCTGTTAGTAATTAAGGTGTTTATTTTTATATAGTTTAATTTTTTAAATAGTTTTTTAGGTGTAGTAATTACACTATTTATATAAAGCTTAATAAATAAAGCCTAATTATTTTTTTTTTTTTAGGTTAGAAATACTTAGTTTAGACTTTATATAAGTTTTTTTTACCTTTTACTTTTTTTAGTATCTATATCTTTCTTTTACACTAGTGCAGTATTACTATTTTAAAGGGCTTAGTCTATAGTAGGCTTTAGTTTTACCTTTATAACATTTTTATAAAGCTGTTTTTTTTTCCTCTTCTTTAGAGGATTTTTTTATATAAAGATTAGTTTATCTAGGTTATCTATTATAAGTAAGTTATCTTTCTCTTTTTTTTTATAGTATAGTTTAGCCTGTGTATATTAAAGCTTTAGTAGGCTATTTTTTCTTTTAATAATAACATCTTTTTTTTAATACTTTTAATCTTATATAGGCTAGTTTAGCTTTTTTTCTTCTTTTATGCTATAATCTCTAAGCTAAAGGGGAGGTTAAGAACTTTATATGTTGTAAAGCTATTATAAGTGTTAATTATATAATTAATATTTACTTTTATATAGTTCTTTTAAAGTATCTTTATTACCTTTTATACAGCGCTTGCTTGTGTAATAATGTTTAGTAATAGTAAAAAATTTAGGTTAATTCTTAGGTATGCTCTAAAGACTAGCAGTGTAGGTACTAGACTGTGTGGGCTAGCTGTGTTGTTTAGAGCCTTAACTACTATCTATAGGATAGCCTTATTATCTGTACAGTCACCTAGCTTAGTCTTTAGGATGTTAAACACTTATTAAAGAGGTGCGTGCGCGCGCTTAACTTTTCTAACTGCCTAATATGCTTTTATAGGCATCTGCCTACATGTAGCTCTTATAATTTTTATATAAGCTTAAAAATCCTCTAAAGCAAAGTTTATACTAGAGTTATGCATAATATAGTCTAAAGGTCCTTAATAAGTGTTAATCTAGCATTTGCATAGTGCATCCTAGGTATCTTGTGCAGACATAGATTTTAGGAATATAGCAGCCTAAAATAATGTGTCTATATTAATAACATGTAAGACATCTTTATTATTAATTTATATAACATTAATAATAACTTTATAGTTAAAGTAGGTGTTATTCTTAATTATAAACTTAAATCTTTACAGGGCCTAGTTATATAATTAGTAAAAGTAGCAAAATTTCTTAATCTCTTCTAGCACTATAGCATTAATGTTGTAGCTAGCGCTAGTTAGCATCTTCTAAAGTCTCTTTATGCAGGGGTGTCTAAATTAGCAGTAGAGGCAGTAGAGTTCTAATTTAGTAAAGAAAGACATAGATTCTTTTTTACTAACATTAAAAAAAAAGTGTCCTTATTTTTATATAATAAGTACAGTAGTTTTATCTTTATGTATAATAACATTTAAAATGTTGTTAAAGTATGCACCTATTTAGTTTACATCTGCTAGAGATAGTAGGAACAGTGTTAGAGTGTCTAGAATGTAATACATTATGTTACTAACTAGGTTAGTAATTTATATAGTACTAATTAATTCTATTAATCTTTGTCTTTTAAAGCTAATACTCTCCTTCCTTAGTGTCTAGTTTACTTTTATATAAGGGAATTCTTACAGGTATGCTTTAAGTTATAACTTCTCTATAGTAGAGATCCTTACTGCGCTAGTATCTTATAGTTTACTTTAGTATACTGTATAGTATTAATTTTTAAGGATAAACTGTTCTGCGTATCCTTTAGGTTCTAGGCTGTAGATGTCCTCTACAGTCGCGCAGTAAAGAAATGTAGCATTAGTAAAGTAGTTAATAATCTTTTTACCTTTCTTTTTATTTAAGTTATTGTTGTTATGCAACTTTTTTTTCTTCTACTTTAGTTTGCCTTTAAACTTTTAAATATATATATTTACCTTCTTATATATTAGTGTCTTGTTATAAAATTCTTTATATAAAAAGATATATTAGTGTTTTGCATAAGATTAATCTATATAAGGATAATTTATTAACTAACATTTTTCCTTATAATAGATAAAGCATTACTTTAATTATATAAAGGACTATAGTTTAAATAATCCTTTATATCCCCTTAGGCTTTTTCTATGTTGTTAATAGCTATGTGTATGTAGTAAGCTATATTACCTATTAGTGTAGTACACGTTCTAGAATTTATTTATAAATGCATTGTTCTATTAATTAATTATAACCTAAAGTGCTAAACAGAGGTTACTGTATAGTGCCTTACATATAAGCTTAATTAAGAACATTGCTTGTTTAAGTTTAAGTTGCCCTTAGCATACTTATATAATAGCAGTGTAAAGCAGTATCTTGCTTTAAAATTATAGACTAAGAGCTTTTTATATAAAAGTAAGTTTATTAATTATAGCTTTAAAAGCTTTATATAAAGTTTTTATAAAGTTCTTTTACTTACTTTATGTAAAGCTTATTATTATCTAATCTATTTAATACTAGTTATAGTTTACATTAGTATTAAAGTAATTACTAAGCTGCTTATACAGTAACTTCTATAATTATCCTAGACTAATATTATAAAGGTAGAACATGTGTGCGCGCCCTTTAAGGATATTAGGAAAGATGCTTGTGTATAATACTTTAAAAATAGTAAGGTGTTAGTAGAGCTTAATAAATACTATAGCCTTGTTAGCTAGAATATTATATAGTTGCTCTATATAGTTGTTCTTTTTTCTCTATGCCTTTTAGAATTATATAACCTTCTTAGGCGTAAGGTTCTCTGCTGTAATATCTTATGTAGGTAAAAGTTAGTATAGATTGTACAGTAATTAAATTATATATAGTAGGTACAAGCTTTAGGGAATCTTATGCAGAGCTGTGGCTACAGGAATATGTAGCTGCCTAGTTGTGCTCTTATATAGTAAGCTATTACAAGGTAGTTGTACTAATTACAGAGAAAGTATTAAGTCTACAGGTAATTTATACAGAGACATTCTCTATTACATTAAGACCTATAATAGTAGTAATAGTTTTATATAATGCTTTAGTAAGATAGTAAACATGTATTCTTCTTTTATAAGTCTATATAGTATAGTAGCCTCTATTATGTTCTTTTTAAAGCTAATGCCTTTATTCTACAAGGTAGTAATTAGTTTTTATAAAAATAGTTAGCTAAAATTTTTAAAGTGTATAAGCTTCTACTTTATAAAGTTGTCTTAAAAGTTCTTAAGTGTACATACATTTGTTACGCTTAATGTGTAAAGTTTTATAATTAAGTTAGCTGCGTATAAATTAAGCTTTTTTTTAAGTGTGTTATTTAATAGTTTAATTTTATTTACTTAATCTTTAATGTTTATCTGCTTTACTAGGGTCTTTACTAAGATGCCTATAAAAGGTATGTATTAGTTATATGTTAATACATTATGCTAGCTAGTTATAGATAGAGCTGGCGTTGCTTGTTGCTCTATAGTAGTTAGTTATGCGTTGTTGCGCGCTGTCTTACTTCTTGTTGTACGCTGCCTCTAAACAGCCTTGTGCAAAAAGATAAAACAAACCTCCTAGCGTTAAACAAGCACTACTATTTATATAATACCTCTAAATAGTATTATACAGACAGGTTTCTTACTCTTACTTAGGTAACTAAATAAAGATTTACAGCTACTTACATGTAAATTAGGCTCTGTCTTTACTCTTGCTAATTTATAGTTAAAGTAGTAAAAAAAAAGATTCTTCTTGTACATAAACTTTTAAATAAAAAGGTATAAGAAAAGCTTCCTCTCTTACAGTATTTAAACTACTAATTAGTGTTAAATAGACTCTCTGCTAGCTAGCACTTAGTGTTAGCAAATGCGTACAAGACGGAGAGTTTTGCACAGTGTAAACATCGCACAGGGGTGTTAGGTAACTAGTGTTAATTGCTTCTTGTTTTTTTTCTCTGTACAGAGGAAAAGGGGGATATCTAGATGTTCGCGCACGGAGGTTTGCGCACGAGCATCATGTGACATAGATACGTGATCCTGCTCGTGCGTGATCGCCTGTATCCAGGCCGCAACGCTGCTGCTGCGTACGGACATTTACTAAATTTTATTAGTAATTTATTTTAAAATTTTTTTATATAGTAAAACTAATTATTACACTTTAAAGCTTTACTACTTTTTTTATATAGACTTTAAAGTGTAACATAGCTTTTAAAAAGCTAAAGTCTGCACTACTAAGTATACCTACCCTTTGCTATTTTAACTTTATGTTATAAACTAAAATTAAAACTAATGCTTTTAATAAAGTAGTAGTAGGAGTTCTTTTTTAAGAATAAGTAGATAAAAATTAGTGCTTTATATTATTTTATAGTAAAGTCTTATCTAGTTTAGAGCTAAACTAAAAGATATATAATAAAAAGCTATTTATAATTATTACTATATTTAAATAATAAAAAGCTAAGCTTACATCTATAGCAACTAGTACTTTAGTATATATAAATTATTATTTATTAGAGTATTTTATAATAATAAAGGTACTTAATGCTTACTAAGTTTATTAAGCTAAAAAGTTAGCTTAGTATTACTTCTAAATTAAGTACACCCTTAGTAAAAATAATACTAGGGCAGACATTCTTAGTTGTTATAAATAAGACATAGAAAATTTAAGAGTAGCTTAAACTAATAATAAGTTAAAAGTTCTACTAAAACTGCACTAACTACACCCCTAAATTAACTCTAAACTAGCCTAGTACTATATTACTTAAATAATAACTTAAGTAGCTACACTAAATATTATAAAAAGACTAAACTAGGTTATATTTTTAAATTTTTTAAAATTAATTAATATATTACTTTAAAAAAATTAAGCTTTTTTTATATAGAAATAAGAACTTTTACTTTACTATTATTAAATAAGAAATAAACTACTTCTTTATACTAACTGCTTATATATGCTAGCTAACTTATTACTGTGTACCTAACTTATCTAAGAAGTCTATAACTAAGTATTCTTAGCACACTTTAGTGCTATAAAGACTTATTAGTTACTGTCTTAAAAGTACTACTAAAAAAGTATAAAGGCTACTTATAAATAATATGTATAAAATTACTTTTCTTATTATAAAGCTTATTTAAAATAGACTTAAACTCTAGAGTTTATTTACCCCCTACTAATTCCTGCTTAACTAATGCAGCACTTATGTATTAACTTTAAGAAGTTTTTTAAAAACAAGTCTAAATATAATTAGATTATAGTTATAATTAATTACTTATTAAAATAAGCTATTTCTATCCCCTACTATAAAATAATTAATGCCTAAAAAATAGCTACTTTGTTTATTTAATAAGTGTACTATTTTAGCTATACACTTAAAACTATTATTTTTAATTAAGGACTTTAGTTTATATTTAGTTTTTAGTTTAAATTTTATTAAATTTTAAGCATAAAAGTTAAGCTTTTTACTACTTATTATAAAAAAATAAATAGCTAAATAAAAATTATAAATAAGTATATTAATTAAAAACTAAAGCTTTTTATATTTTTTTACTAAAATAACTAGAGTTCCTTACTACTCTTAATTAATTAGGCTTAGATAACTGTACTTTATGTAATAATTAAAATGTTTTTATATTAAGTTTTATATAGCTCTAAACTATGTTAAAGCTAGGACTAGAAACATTCTACAGAACTTATTACAGCCACAGACAAGTTAAATTAGAAGAATGCCCTAGCATTAGCAACTTACATGCACGCAGCCTAGAAGCTAGCAAAGTGTCACGGTCGGCATGCTCAAGCTACAAGCAAGAGGTGGTGTAACTCAACTAGATTAAACTAAGGAGCAGAGGAGCTGCTCTGCGAGTTTAAATATACATGTGTGCCCCCTGCCAAGGCGCTACTTGTAGCACTAGCGTGCTACTCGTTGCGCAAGCGAGGGAGCTGATGCCGCAGAGCATGTAAGGCGGTACGCGCCGTCACACAAAGACCTATATAGAAAAGGCCTAAAATTAGATGTAAACTGTAGTTAACTACTACTACTAGCTAGTTAACTAGAAAGTTAGTAATATAGTCTACCTAAGTACAGAAAACTTAGCTATTTAAAAACTTAGCTAAAAACTATTTAATTAATAAAAAAGTTTTTTTAAAGTACTTAAGTAAGTTAGTAACTTATACTGCTTAAAACTACTTTTAAAGTTAAAAATATATAACATCTTTACACTAAAAGTGCTTTATAAAGACTTTTAAAATTCTTTTCTAAGTTAAGAACCTCTAAAACCTCTTAAAATTACTATTAATAAAGTAGAGAAGTAAGAAGTAGAGGAAATACTTACTAGTAAGCTTTACTAAAAAATACTTAAGTACTAAGTAAAATAAGTAAGACATAACTCTAATCTAGTCTAGTATAAGGCTTTAAATTTTATAAGTTCTTTTTATAAATTAAAAGCTTTTTATAATAAGCATCTAAATTAGCTAGAACTTTTAAAGGCCTTATAAAAGTAAATTAAGGCTTTTAAAGCTAGTGTAAAAGGCATAGATTACTTAGTAGATAATAAAGTATAAAAGTAAGAAGTAAATTTATAGTTATACATAATAGTATTACAACTCTATAGACATTGCGCTAGGGAGGTCTAACAGTAAGCTGTTAGACACCTCTAGACTCTCTTTTTTCTTTTTCTTTACTTTTCTTTTTTTTTTCCCTTCTCTTCTCTCTTCTTTCTAGACCCCTTTTAAACTCTCTTTACCTTATTTTTAACTACCTAAGAGCGCTATAATGTCTGCTTAAAAGTTAGACACTAGAGCCTTTAGGGCTAAAACTTATTAGAGCAGCTTAGTATTTTAGTAGAATAAGGCCACTTAAACACTAGCTGTAGGAAGCCTAGCCTTCTAGCTTTTTATAACTTACACTACCTACACTAGGTTTTAAGCAGACTTTAAAATAGCCTTAAAGGCCCTTTTTTTATCTTTATTACTTTTTATGTTTTAGGCTGCTGCCTACAGCTTAAGATAGCCTTATAGGACTAGAAACTTCTTCTTATAATATAAAAAGACCTATGCACGCATTAGTAACTTATAACCTAGTAGTATTAAACTATATTTATATAAAATTACATTTCTTATTACATAAAGTGTAATATTTACATTTTTTTAATTTAAAAAACTAATAAGAAAACTTAACTTAAAGGCTATAAGTAAAAGCGTAAGCAGCTTAAAAGTAGATAACTTAAAACACCTCTAAAGAGGCTTTAGAAGAGGGGCAGAGTAGCATAGTAATTTTTTTTAATGCTATAATTAGTTAGCAGACTAAGCTATAAGATGTTAGGTGCACAATAATACTTATAAGGTAGAGAATTAGATAATAGCTAAAAAAGAAACTAATAAAATTAACTAGACTATATAAGTAAAGTAAGTAAACACTTATTACTATAAATAATAAATTTACTATATTAATAATAACTACACTGCTAGTTACTACTAAACAAAAACATTATAATAAAGGCATTATATTAGTATTAGGTTTTTAGTCTATTTTCTTAGTAACAAGAAATTTTAGTTAAGATAGTTATACTTATTATATCTTATCTAAATTAGTTTTAAAGCAGTTTTAAATACTTTCTAAACACTATAAATAGGGACTATTAGCCTATAGAGGGGGGGGTAGTGTGACAATTCTACAAATTGTCCTATATTAGGTTGCTTAGATCCTATCTAAAGGGTCCCTGTATCAGCCCCGACCATGACTTGACCTAGTCCCCTGCAGTTACCCCTATTCCCTTATGTATTTAGTCGCACCTTGCCCCTGTAGCTAGCTCGGTAGTTTTCTAATATCCTTTCGTACAAGGCCTATAGGTGTCAATGGCATTCCCAGGTTCTAAGTCCCCACGCACTCCCATATGCCTCTGAGTGGATTCATACCGCATTCGGACCCATTGTCTTGCCTGCGCCGTTACATAAGCTAAAGTAAGTAAGCTATTCTAAAGGCGCTGTAGATAGTGTAATTAGACTAGGCATAACACGCAAATGTGTAAGTAAGAAGCAGAAGTAGTATCTAAATAATATTCTAGGCTGTACTATACTATATAGTGCTAGAGCGGGTTGTTATAGGCTATAATAGAGTTTGTTAGAGTAGGGTCTTAGCAAAAGTAAGCAACTCAGGTGTGTGAGCGACTCGCCTATAAAGTATGTTATAGTTATTATTTTTTTTTATACTTTTTAGAATTATATAATTTTATTTACTAAGAGTTTTTTTTTAGTAGTTTCTCTTTAAAGTAGAAGTTTATACAAGTTATAATGTAGTATAAATTATGTAGGTAGTATTAGTAGTGTATACACTACTGCAGGCAGTGGTGTGTACAATTAAGGGTGTGGAGCAGGCGTTAGGTAGGGTGGCATGTATTGTTTGTACAGTGATTAGTGTAGTGCTAGCTAAGGTGTAGAAGCAGGTAATGCTAGTATGTTTAGTGTTAATAGTAGCATTATGTTTAGTCTACTTCTATGCAGAGCCTTATATAGTAATAAAAGTTACATATAAAGCTTTTTTAGTGTAATTACTTTTTTTTATGCTATATTATACAGCTTTTAGGCTTAGGTACCTTTAGTACCTAGCTATAGTATAATTCTTTTATTTTTTAGCACTTATATAAGCTCTCTTTTAAACATATAGCTAAGTGCTAAAAAGTTTTATAGTGTCTATTTTTTAAAATTTTTTATATATAAACTTAAAAAAGTAGCGCCTTTTTAAGTTATTATATATAATTAAGTTTATAAGCTTATTAGAGCTTCTAACATGTTAATCTTGTTATTTTAGTACTCTAGGCTAGTTTTATTTTATAGTGTTACCTTTAATATCTTTATGTCTTTTATAAGTTATTTATATAATAAAAATTATTTTTTATTTCTTTTATTATTACACAGAGTTGTTAGTTGCTAGTAAGATTTTATTATAATAGTATAGTTAATTACTTTTTTAGTAGATTATATAGGTACTGCTATTATCTAGCTACTAAGTTATGCAGCTTTAATAGCTTTAGTGTGCGCTTTACACTATCTTCTTTTTACTTTATATAGTAGTAGAGCTTACTGTATAATATAAAGGATTAATTTACTATTATTTAGCTACTAAGTTATATAGCTTTAATAGCTTTAGTATATATTTTACACTATCTTCTTCTTACTTTATATAGTAGTAGAGCTTACTATATAATGTAAAGGATTAATTTACTATTCTAAAAAAATAAGTAACTAAATAAAGTACTTTATAAAGTATAAGTGCTTTATTATTACTCTTTTTAAAAAATAAGTAATAAAATAAAGTACTTTATAAAGTATAAGTACTTTATAATTACTTTTACTAATTTATAGTTAATTAAATTAACTACTAATTAGTGTTAAATAGGCTCTAATAGCTAGCTGCTTATAGTATAAGCACTTAAGTAGTAAAAGTAAAAGTAGTGTATAGTGTACATAGTATATAAAGTAAGTAAAGTAAAGGTAATATATTTCTAGTTTTATTACTCTTATCTTTTCTTTATATAGAGGAAAAGGGGGATATCTAGATGTTTGCGCACAGAGGTTCGCGCACAAGCATTATGTGACTGTCAGATTGAAGCACTGTTTCTGGGCTTCCTGAGATGAATGATGGGTTTGGAAATGATGTATGGGATGATGAATGATTGTATTGATTTATTGATGTCCTGTTGTGTGTTCTGCTCGTGTTGCTCGGCCTTGTTTTTCCGGTCCGAGTCCCTCGCGCACTAGCCCTATGCGCGACCAGCTTGCAACATGCTGCAATTTTCTGCAAAATACTGCAAAATGCTGCAAAATGCTGCAAAATGCTGCAAAATGCTGCAACATGCTGCAATATGCTGCAAAATGCAGCAATTTGCAGCGACATACTGTTCGAGCTTATTGCTCGTACTATGTAGCAGCTTTCGTCCAGCGTTCCTCCTGTCTTGACAGTAGGTGCGCATATCTGACAGTGACATAGATACGTGATCCTGCTCGTGCGCGATCGCTTGTATCCAGGCCGCGACGCTGCTGCTGCGTACGGACACTAAGTATCTAAAAATTCAAGGTTATCAAAACAATTTTCCTTAACTTACAACAATAGCTTCACAGACTGATATAAATACCATGAAAAAACTGATGATCTTGCAGCGCCAATATTGGAGACCTTTTTGATAGCTTTGGTCACCTCTTGTGAGGCTTGAGGGGTCGTGGCTGATTTGTCTATTCTATCAGGCCGATTCTCTGTTTCCATATACGAACCCCTATCGCATTCTTCAATCTTACCATTCACGAAGGAAAACATCATCTATAAGCGTACTAGACTTTGGATTTTGATCCTGCCGAAAGTACTTTATGGTGACAATCGGCAGGATTAGGGGGCATTATGGAGCCAGCGAATGCCGCCTAACTTGCCCTTCATTAGTGACAAATGAGAGCATCTCGGCCTGAGAAAAGTACCCATACAATCGATCTCAATTATGAAACCAACGGCACCGGTTGTTGGAATATAGGGTTCTCTGTGATCGTAGTTACATTAAACTCATTACCTATACTATCGCCTGAAACTGACATTACCACTACAAAGTACCGCATTGTTCCTTACCGTCCCCTCCCTGACTTCCCAGTGACCCCTAGGCAACTTCTCCAGGGGTCTTCCACCCGAAGCGCTTTTCCACCAAAGATCTTTCACCAGACTATGAAAAACCTCCTAGTTCACATTAGCGGTACTCTCTAGTAAACTTTAGTACCTGTCTCTGTTTGAATTAGAAGGTGTGCTAAAATATCATAATATTCTATTGAGCAGAAATTTACTCCCAAATCTTTATGTTTATCAAAATCCTAGTTAAATCAATTATCCTTGCCTGTCTATCTGTCCGCCGAGCATGAACTTCACAAATGGATCATTGTGCGATGGCGTCGGAAACAACTATTCCAATGTTGAATCTCCAGCGACACAGTACGAAGGCGGCCTTGTCGCCACAATTTACCACCATATAATTACCCGTCACGAAGCTCACAGACCCCATAAAAGCCTCCAGTACATCGACCACTGCATTCTCTTCGCCCTCTCCTGAATCTAAGACTAAGTCCTCCTGGACGTCGGTTTCACCCCAACGCCTGTCCTCCTCCAAAATCGACAAATCGGACTCACACCGCCCCCCCCAAAGACTTATATCAAATGGACGTCTGACATGCCATCGCACGGCACCGCACTGCCATCCCCGAAGCCCCCGGGGATCTAAAAGTCCCTGAGATGGGGTCTGTAACACTGAAAGGTTCGCCGTGGTATTAACTATTTGAGTTGTATGAAAGTGAGGCCTGTGAAGAATTGGTCCTCGCATTTTATGGCGTGTCGTTTAAGCGGCTGATGAGACTGCGTCAGGGCTTGAAGGAGCTGTATGTATCCGGGTTAGAAAATGTGGGTATTTTGGTTAACGCAATTGAGTAGGCACTCGAGGGCGAGAAGAGAGGGGCAATGGAAGAAGCGAACGTGGGCAAAATTGGTACTGAGTTCGAAATGGGGTCTCAGATTGGGGCCATAGCCGTGGACGATGGTCCGGTACTCGTCATACGTTTTAGCATGCAGAAGCGTGGAGTGGTAATATAATCTCCTGAAACTGCGGACACCAAAGACGAGAAGAATATCCCGCAAGAGGAGCGTTCGATAGATCTAAGCTCAAGAAAAGATCACCGTGCAGCCTCAAGTTTGTTGCAAATAGAACCTGTCTCCTCCAGCGTTGCACTTCAGAACATCTAGAACCCTCGGGCAAAGGCGCTCATCCTTCAATTCCTACAACGGATCAAACCGTCCTCGTATGGGACAAGTCCATCTCCCTGATGATAGGTCCAACAATGATTAACATGTTCAAGCGGAAATGTCTGAGAATGAGCAGCCGAACCAACCGTTTGAGCTGCTTAGCATTTCCGTACCTTCTCAACACATAGTGGCCGTAAATATCCAGCCACACCTTTTCACATGCTCCCAGGTTACTGGATACTAATATTGATGCTTTCTCTACTAACTGACCAATCCATGCCCACGATAGAATTAATGAATATTTGGAAAATTTGTGACAGTGCCCAGCGATACCAAATCAAAGGCGATCCGACGTAGAGCCGAGAGATGACTTTTATAGTGTGGGAAATCGCCTTTAAATATAGAATGTGAAAATCTCAAGAGTGAGGGAAAAAGTAACTATCCTAGACCATCGTAATCAGAATCCTGCCTGTCTCAAAGTAAGAACAAGAAATAAGGCAACCACCTTGGAACACCTGGTTGGCGAAACATTGCAAACTTCCTAGTGAGGTCATGGAGCAGGGAGCAGGTTTACAACCTGGTATATAGATCATGATTACTCAGTATATTTTCCGAGGTCTTCATTGCGTCAGTTACCTTGTTTGGGTGTCGTGCCAGGCTGACAGAACGTCCACCTGACTCTCAACTGGCTTGGATGACTATAGCAGGTTAAGCGCAGAACGATGGAAAAGGACACGTTCAAAGGAAAAGATTGATTCCAGAGCTAGGCTATGGTCAGTAGGTGTTTGCTGTCTTGAACGCATGTATTAGCGGGTTGGGACTTCCTGAATCACTCGTGACACTGCCCCAAACACCCATTCGAACCACAATATACGAACCAGCTGGGCCACAGGATCTTCGAACATTGTCCGCAATGCGAAAATGGGTCTCAAGCGTCCTCGTAGCTGAAACTACAGCGTTGCAAATCAGTGAAAAAGGGTTCGTGAAGGAAGCCGGCCCGAACTATGATAGTTAGAGTAAGCGCAGGTCGCGAGCGAGGCGTGACATGAGCATTCGCAAATTGCTAAAAGGTGAGGAAAGAGGAATTTCGGAGCGCAATTGAGAACATAAATCTGAGGGTGGAGATGGGAATTGGGAGGGATGGGAATGTAGGACCACCGGGATAGTGTTCAAACTTCGGTCGGTAATTCATCTTAGTTTCTCATTGAACAGCTCCTCCTAGTCACGGTACTTCCTTCTAGTAAAAGCGTTGCATCTACTCGGATAAATAGCTCCCAAACCTCGCTGTTTTAATTTTCAAAATGTCATTCTGTCGGAGGGGCATCCGCTACCTAACCCTCCTACACGGCGAGAAAGACAACCACCATCTCGTTCATAGTAACATTGCTGAAGAGATACTGTAACCCAGAGGGTTGCCGAATTAACTCAAAGCTTGATTCCTCTCGCTTGCATATACCTCATGACCCTTCGTTCCTAACATCGATCAATACGTTACTTCTCTCGTAACTCATGCCCGCTCTAGGCGTACTGATACACGGTGACTAACAGATCAAGCCTTGTATCTATAACATTTCCTCACACCACAGCACGTATCTATAACCGACGAACTTTCTCTTAGCAAGCCGCTCCGTTTTCTACACTTTTCACTCCGCTACTTTTGGATATTAAACGGGTTGAAGTCAAGTGATGGTTCTTCAGCCACGCAGAAAGACACTGCTGGAGAACCCTAAACAATGACCAGAGAGCTTCCGGTGGCGCCGTTGAACAGCTTGTGGCGGCTGTGCAGGTTCATTTCTCGTGGTGAAGGAAAACAACAAGCCTAAACATACAAGGCCGATTTTCCTGTTTGCTCTAGTGGGGGTGGGATGATGAACATGCAGCCTGGCATCTGTTCTCCGGCTCTCCAAATACTTGCTGGAGAAGAATGGCAGTCGCGCGGAGGAAATCGAGTTTGTGAAGATGGACGCATATCGGTTAGTCCTTCTATCGTTTGTCGTACACTAAAGGTATCGAGCTACACTCACACCAATCTTCATTACCACAATCACAGCACGTATCATCCTTGCTACCCTCTTCGGAATTACGCGGAGTATAGTGCATTGGGCGCTATTCCGGTTCGTCAGGGCGAATACCGGGACACTATTACGTTAGGCTAAGGGAGCTTCGGCAGCTTTAATGAGCATGGACGAAAAATGATCTGTAGGGGAAGAAATACTGAAATCCAACAAAGAGAAATTGCAGGCTGCGACCACGCAGATATCATGTCTAATTACTCTCATTTATGGCGCAGGAGGCCTTCTCACCCTGACGCTGGGTATCGCCCAAAAGTCCAATATCATTCCGTTCACTGACTATCCTTGATAGAACTAATTCTGTCCGTCAAAGTCATTCCCATTACAGTCTCTTTGTTAGTGGAGTTGCCATTTGAAGGGTCATCAATGTTGGCCCTGTGGCTGGTCCGCCTCGTCACATTCCTTCTTGCGGCGTCCTTAGTCTAACCCAAGTTGCCGTGCCCAATGCCAGAATTGACTAATATAGATTTTTAACCAAAGCGGTCCTCTAACCGACAAATTAGTAATTGTTAATGTCTTGTGCCTCAAGCAGAAATGACTGACGGAGTTTCTGCATCTCGTCTAGCATGGATTGCAGGGCGTCATCCGACATCTTGGTTGAGAGGGACGGGATGAGGGTCTTGGCCTCGTCTGCAGAATCGCACGCGAGTGACCCTGGAATATTAGTTCCTATTTTGCGCGAGGGGCAGAGAGGCTAAAATATGTACCCAACATGGCTTTCTCCACTGAGTTGAGTTCTGGCTGGGAGTCGAGGAGACCGGAGAGAGCATGGAGGTTCTCGTTCTGCTTGTAGCGAGAGAAGGTTTCTAGATACTCCATGAAGGCTGTGATTGTTCTATCGCAAAGTGCCGTCAGCTAGCTCTTCTGAACGTCATCTCTTCTGAACGTCACCTCGCGCCTTCCTCTCCCAAGACCGGGGATTAGCCGAGGGGCACATACTGTGAGTCGTTGTGTACTCTGTCGGCACCTAGCGGGTTGGTGCCGGGTTCCTTCTTCCTCTTCGTATGAACGGCGGCTATAACAGCTCGGGCCTCAGACACAGACAGCGCGTGAACATTTTCGAAGTCGCCCAGCTTGGGTTCGGCGCCGAGCTCCTCTTCCTGCTGGATAACGGCTTTCGGGCGGGAGACTTGCTTCGGAGCGCGGAAAATGGGCGGAGGGGGCGGGGCGGCCCGGGGCACCTCTCTCTGGTCGTCGTCCATGGCGGGG